>NW_010249815.1:0-1020 GCF_000690775.1 Eurypyga helias
GCTTTCTGGGCTGCAAGTGCACAGTACTGGCTTATGTCCAATTTTAAACATACCCATATCTCCAAGTCCTTCTCCCCAGGGCTGCTCTCAATCCTTTCATCCCCTCGTCTGCATTGATCTTGGGGATTGCCCCGACCCAGGTGCAGGACCTTGTGCTTGGTTTTGTTGAACTTGATTATGTTCTCATGGGCTCATACCTCAAGCCTGCCAGGTCCCTCTAAATGGCATCCCATCCCTCAAGCAAGTTAGCTTCACCAAGCAAATAAGCTTGGTGTTATCTGCAAACTTGCTGAGGGTACACTCGATCTCACTGTCTTTGTCATTGATGAGAATTTTAAATAGTACTGGTCCCAGTACAGACTTTTGAGGGACATCTTTCATTCCTGATTTTCCCTTGGACATTGAGCCATTGACTGTAACTGTTTGGACATGGCCATCGGTCCAATTACTTATCCATCTACAGTCCATCCATCAAACCCATTTCTCTCCAATTTAGTGGCAAGAATGTTGTGGGAGACCGTATCAAAGACCTTGTAGAAGTTCAGGTAGATGACATCTGTAGCTCTTCTTTTGTTCACTGATGCAGTTCCTGCACTGTCGAAGGCCATTCAATTAGCCAGGCATGATGGCTTACATAATGGCTTATAATCTTACAGGACATAGATTTAAGACTGACTGGTTGGTAGTTCCCAGGGTTCTCCTTTTTACCCTTTTTAAAAATACATGTGATGTTTTTTTAAAACCGAGTCCAGAGGAGGGCCACGAAGATGCTCAGAGGGCTGGAGCACCTCTCCTATGATGAAAGGCTGCAAGAATTGGGCTTGTTCAGCCTGGAGAAGAGGAGGCTCCGAGGAGACCTCATTGCAGCTTTCCAGTATCTGAACGGGGCCTACAAGGGTGCTGGGAGAGGACTTTTTACAAGAGCCTGTAGTGATAGGACAAGGGGTAACGGGTACAAATTGAAAACAGGGAGGTTTAGATTAGATATCAGGAAGAAATTCTTCACAGAGAGGGTGGTGA
>NW_010249815.1:1041-6588 GCF_000690775.1 Eurypyga helias
TTGTGGATGCCCCATCCCTGGATGTCTTCAAGGCCAGGCAGGATGTGGCTTTGAGCAACCTGGTCTAGTGCAAGGTGTCCCTGCCCATGGCAGGGGAGTTGGAACCAGATGATCTTTAAGGTCCCTTCCAACCCTAACCATTCTATGATTCTATGATTCCCTCTTTCCAGTCACTGGCACCTTTGCCAGACTGTCATGACTTAAATATGATTGAGAGTGGTTTGGCAACTACATCAGCCATTTTCCTCAAGGCACTGGGATCCATCTCATTGAGTCCCATACACTTGTGTATGTTCAGATGTCCTAGGTAGTCATGAACCTGATCTTCACTAACAATTACAGGAGTATTATGATACTTTACTATTAGAGTTTATGTTGCTGTGAGTGGGATATTTATATTGTCTTTGTATTGTCCCTGGGTAGGGTAATTTTTTCTTTTTCATAATTTGTTAGCTGTGGATACCCAAAGAGGTAGGTGGGTTTTGCCTTAGCTGAAGTAACATTCTACATATTCAGAGCTATTTCTAACACAGAATGTCACATTTTGCTTTTATATATATATATATACACTGAAAAGAAATGGAGCAAAATTAAATCTGAATGATGCTCTTTTACTTATGATGCTCTTTACTTATGACAGCAACGGAAGTGCACTGTCCATTTTCTGTAAGACTGAACTGAATCCAGTTGTCTTGGTGAAAGCTTGGTTACACAGATAAAATGTCATTGCTGTTGATTTTGCCTTTTAAGTAAAGAACAGTTCCAAGTGTATTTTGTGAGGAATTTGATCCTGCCAGTTGCATTCAAGGTTTCCTAGCCTACCAGGTTTAATTCCCTATGATGCTGGGAATGAGTAATATTTCATTTATGGATCCTCAGTTTTCTAGATGAGGAGACTCAGTTTATCATTTATCAGAGTTTTAGAATCTTAGAGAACTTTAATAGACACAAAAACACCTTTTGTATTCAAACTGAGTGAAAGCTCCATGGATTACACTTCTGGACTTGAGGAAAAATGAGATGACCTAAGTTTGTCAGTCCTTTTTAAAATGTAAATAATTCAAAGGTATGTGATATGGAGGAGAAAACATGTCAGATATTAAGTGAAATAAATAGCTTAACTCATAAAAGGAAAGAAGTGCCTGAAGGTATATGTGCATTAGCCTGACTTCACATTTTTAATTATAACTTTATAACCTCCTTTTGCATTTTTGTTTTCATTATTATACATATTGATGTGAGCATTTGCACTTTTTGAATCTTGCCATTCAAAGACCATATCAATTAGGTGAGAGTCATGTTGATCTATATTCAGGACTGAAATTATATTTACTGTATCATTGTTCACATACTGTTGATAGAGAGATGACATGAATTAGGCAGAACTACAGGATAAAAATTCGAGTGGTTTAATTCTTTTTCTCTCCTAAATAATAGTTTGGGAAATAAAATTGATTATAACCTACAAGTGGTTAATTTTCCTCTTTCCTCTTTATGGTAGAACAGAAATTGCCACAGTACCAAGTAGAAGGAAATAGTTAGATATCTTTTGCCTGGAATCTGCACCATGGTAGCATATAATTGCTCTTTGTATTTTGTGTGAGAGACACCTTTGATGTTCTTGTCACAAAGTCCGAACATCATGAATGCAATGCAATTCACATATTCCTGAAGGGTACTGTTTAAAAAAATAAAAGAAATAAAAACAAAAAAAACCCACCCCACATTAAAAAAAAATCAGCTGCTGAATAATGAAGGGTCTCTTTTGGAAAAAAGATAGATTGCTCTTTGTATTTTGTGTGAGAGACACCTTTGATGTTCTTGTCACAAAGTCCGAACATCATGAATGCAATGCAATTCACATATTCCTGAAGGGTACTGTTTAAAAAAATAAAAGAAATAAAAACAAAAAAAACCCACCCCACATTAAAAAAAAATCAGCTGCTGAATAATGAAGGGTCTCTTTTGGAAAAAAGATAGCTGTTTGCCATAATTATTTTTTCTGATTAATGTGAACATGATCTGAATATTCATGATACTCACTTGATAAAATTCACCTCAAAACATGTTGCTCTAAGCTGTCATAATCATCTTTATTAATTGCTCAAAGGTAATTAGAACTGATATATGTAGAAAGAAGGTCATACAATCTTTAGCTGTTATAATGAAAGAAGTGTGTCTAAATTTTTAAGTGCAACTGAATAGGAATAAAACAAACCAAAGACTTATTCACTGTGTTATTCTATCCAACTCTGCCTGTTGCCTTGTATCTTGAAAACTTTGAGGATCTCAAAATTAATTTATTAGGCGTTCAACAGAATCTTTTATGGGAGCAAGAATTCTTCCACAGGAAATAGTTTTGGACAGCTTAGACTGTGGTGATTTGTAGTTGAATGGAACTAGATTACCTATAATGTTGAACATTTCTTTTCCTGTAGTAATAAGGGGACTTCTGCACGTCCCTGCTTCTGCACCTGAGGTATTCTGGTACCTGTTGCCATCTGTCAGACTGATCTTAATGAAAGTTAATTTTTTAATCAGAAATTGGAAATGAAAATTTGGTACTAGAAAGAAGACTCTGGCAATAGTATGTTAGACTAAGTTTTAGGGTGTCATGCTACCAATAGATGTCTTGTAAAGTGAAAAGTGCTTGTTAGGTAATATTAAAAATATATGTGCTTGTAGATCTTTTTCTATTTTTAGTGTAAAATGCCTATAATCTCATACAAACTTTTGAGTTAATTACTAAATAGATTCAGATGTGTGTGCATGGCAAATACTGGATTCTTTCCTTTCCAGAACCTCAGAAACTTTGGCAGTCAACCTGTGTATGAAAGTCCTGATGACTTGGTGAGATGAGATGACCAGGGCTTTGAAACAAAAGCTGCTTCCTAATCCATCCCACAGAACCAGTTTAGTAAAAACCAAACCAGCAACAACAACAACAAAGAAATCCTATTAAAAATATCTAAACTAAAAGGGTTTTCAGCCCCTGAAAGTAAGTTTTAGAAAAACTTGCTTTTTAAATAGAAGGATATAAGAAAAGATATAGAAAAATGCTAAAAATATTTTTCAGAAGAGTAAAAAAAATGCTGGGGACAGACGATATTTGAGAAAAATCTCCCATATCAGCTATGCTTTAGAAGATGGAATTTATCCTATTTGTAATATAAGTTCAGCTGTGTCTCAGGCTGTAACATCTCTGCAGTCTCCAGGTCTTTACCCTTCAACTCTGAAACTTAGGTTCAGGTCTGTTTTGTTTAGCAGCCTCTGTGCTGCACTGAGTCTAATAGCTTCTGGTTTTAAATTAAAAGAGGAAATAGAAAAGAGTGTATTATATAGTTAAAGGTGTTATGTAGTAAACTATAAATGAACAGATGTCATCTGCTTAGAGAAGTTTTGATTCCTTTTTCCTCTGCAGAGTGTTGAAATCAAGTTTTTCCTTGTCCTAAAGAGTTCCTTGTCGAATGTATGGTGTCCTTGGAAAAGATGCTTTCATTCACTCCTCTCAACATTCTTCTATAGTATACACAGAGTAGAAGGATCACTTTGTTCATCCTGATGACTGGAACTTCGTGTGCAGTAGAACAGATTCATTGGTAACGAATTCAGAATGCCACTATGACTTCTTCAGATAGTTAAAGAATAGGTGAGAAATTGTTTCAGGTCTCTTTCCTGAAAATGACACAGTAAATGTGAAACTACTGCTTTGTTAGTGACTCTTCTACACCCTAAGTTATGACTGTAAGATGATGATATTAATGCTGTTATTTTGTGTTCATACCTTTCTTTCTTTCTTGTGTGGGTTTTTTTTTTTTTTAATTCTTCTAAAAACATCTTAAATGGTAGAGGATTTTCACACAGAAAAAAAAAAAATCTTTAATTTAACATGAACAGTAATAAGTTATTCTTTTCAATGTATCTATTCTTTCCATACATTCAGTGGTATTTCTATGACATATACTTCTATACATAATGTAGTATTTTTCGCTTTCAACAAGCAGTCATTTCCACAATCTAGAAATTATGGGTTTTACACAGGAAAAATGTGATGAAAAAATGTAACTAGAACTGAATTTATGTTCTGAAATTACCATGTACCTTTTAGAGAAAACATCTACTCAGAAGAGGAAAGCATTTGGTTACAGAAACACCTGCTTACTGAAAGAACCCTGGAACCCTGACGTCCTTCAGAAAGCTCTGTACCACTTGCAGTCAGGACCTCCAAATTGTACAGTGGCCCATAAGTATCTGAGAATAACATGAAATCTAACAATGGCAAGTTGGTAAAAGCATCTGATAAACTTCCTTTGGTACTTCTTGAAGGATATGACACAAGTTTTGACACTGGGAGTGCAGGTGTCTGGAACAATGTATTTTCTTTTTATGTCTTTTAAGATCTTTATATGTAGCCTTCTGGAAGAGCTTTTGAAAAAGCACAGTTAAAAAGTTAATCAATAAAAATAAATTTTCCCTGTTAGTAATTTTTTTTCCCTGTAATTTTATGCGTGAATTCTAAACAATTTGGAAAGAGCTCTGCCATACAAGGCAAAAACCACCAGATTAATTTAAGAAATTTAGTTCTTGGATCTTATATGTTATAAAACAGTGATGGAGTAAAAGCTCTTGGTATTTCATCAGCATTTCAATCTGCAGAGATGCAAGACATAGAACCAATTGACCTTGTCCTGCTTTCAAATAAGGATAACTTCCACCAGAAAAAATACCACAGCATGCTATACAGCTCCTCAAATAGAATAGACTGCAAGTTGCTTATGTTCAAAAAATTAAATTTCAAAATTAACGAGTCAGACCTTATGTCCTGTAAAGGAAACTCATTGATATCAAAAGAGGTGCATGATTATTAATGGTCCAGATTTGTATTTTAAGCTGTGTTCTGCATCTAAGTTCTCTGTTGGGTTTGTGTAGCAGGGTTTTCATAGCACGGAAGGGACTACATGAATGACTTCTGTGAGAAGCTGCTAGAAGTTTTACCAGCTCCAAGAGGAGCTCATCTCTAGTCAAGGACAAGCCCATCAGATGCAGTGGTAGCAATCCTGTCATTAGTATATTAAGGAGTGGGAAAAATCCTGCAGTGGAAAAAGGAGTGGTATGTGAGAGAAATAACTATGCATATGACAAGGTCAGTGAAAATAGGTGGGAAAGTGTACTGGAATAGAGGTACCCCAGCAGCCTGTTGTGCAGCTCATGGTGAGGCTGGGAGTGCCCTGCAGCCATGGAGGGTCACAGGGGAGCCAAGACCCACCTGCAGCCCGGGGATGACCCCACGCTGGAGCAGGGAGTTGCCTGAAGGAGTCTGTGACCCATGGAGAGAGAAGCCCAAGCTGGAGCAGGTTTGCTGGCAGGACTTGTGACCCCAGGGGGACCCAGGCTAGAGCTGTCTGTGAAGAATGGCTGCCCCTGGGATGGAATCACATTGGAGAAGCTGGTGGAGGACTATCTCCCCTGGGAGGCACCCCATGATGGAGGAGAGGCAGAGTGTGAGGATCCTCTCTTGAGTAGGAAGGAGTGGCAGAGACAGTGGGG
>NW_010249815.1:6652-8262 GCF_000690775.1 Eurypyga helias
GGGGAAGGATGGGAGGAAGGGGTTTTAAATATCTGGATTTGTTTTGTAGGATAATTTACAATTATCCTACTCTGAAAATGATTAGTAAAAAATTAAATTGATTTTTCCCAAAGTTGAGTCTGTTTTGCCCATGAGCATAACTGGTGAGTGACCCCACCCTGCCCTTTTCTCAACCCACGAGACTTTCCTTATATCTCCTCCTCCCTATCCCATCTAGGAAAGAATGAATGAGCAACTGTGTTGTGCTTTGCTGCCAACTAGGCCTAAACAACAAGAAGTTTTACCTTCTATTTTCCTTTGGAAGCACAGTGAAGTAACCAGCCTGCCAGCTATTTTCCCTGTCCTTACAAGAAAGATAAAAGAAAGGCTCTCCATGGGTCCATCTTTTTTGACATATACTATTAAAATAACAGCACTTGACTCAGTATGCCAGATCATTCCTCCTTGCTTGAGGGTGACTTGTGTACAATTTAATATTATGAAGAGATACTTCATCTAATTGGAAATGAGCTACCTTGGGAGCCAGAAGCAGTACAGTTCTATATTCGTGGCACTGCACGCGTACTAATTAGCTATCCCGAAACATGTAGCATTAGCTCAAGCATAATGCAACGTTAAAGAACCTGCACTGTTTGCAGCATATAAGGCAATGTTTCGGTGTTGTGCTGTGTAGCTTTACTGTAGTAAGATTTTTTTTTTTCCCATACTCTAATCTTTTCCAAATTTCAGTTTAAGGACTAACATAGTAGTGGCTTCAGGTTGAAATTTAATGAAGATAGAGATTAAAATATTTTGAAAGCTAAAATTTCTATTTTGAAATCCTAAACTCTTAATTTTTATAATCTAAATATCAACCTTCTTTTCTTCAGTGAATCTTTAAATAATGGAAATTGGTTTGGGGTTTAAATTAATATTTTTAGTTATTATTTTTACTTAAAAAATTAATTCCTGCTCTTCTTTCCCTTTTAAATATTTGTTTCTCAGATCCCGCCAATTCTTTAATTTGAATTCTGTGTTGATAAAGTACTTACTATCCACTTCGAAACATAACTGTCTATATTTAGAAATGCTTAACACTGAGAAATATCATGAAGAAGCAGAGAAAGCATTGCCAATTAGCTGGTCAGGTTTTCAACTCTGTTCAGAAAGGGCTTTTCAGAATATTTTATAGGAGAAGAGGCAATGCCAGTAGTCACCTAGCAGAAGGTGACTGCCAAGTTGTGCATAACTCAAATCTTGGGAACTCCTGTGCAGTATGTTTCTTAGTTTGAAGTACTTGACTTGTCAGGGAGATTAGATTAGGGGGTCCTCCTGTGAACATACCCCATCTGTGCAGATCATGTGGAGTATGGTTCCTTTCACTTGACTGAGGTTAATTTTTCAAAAGGAGGAATCATAGGTTAATGGAGATGTGAAGGCACACTTTCAGAGTACAAGGACCTTGGGTAAAGAATAGACTATGAAATGGCAACTGACATATGAATGAAAGAAAATAAGTGGCTTTATTGATGAGAATATTAGTGCGGATCTTAATGATTATGTTTGGATTAAGGCCCTACTATGACTAAACCAAAACTATTGTTTGGTGGCTGCTAGGAAGTTGTGTTCCT
>NW_010249816.1:0-4564 GCF_000690775.1 Eurypyga helias
GCCGGAGTTAAACCACGACAGGTTTTATAATTATATCAGCTGATTTTTTTGTAAAAGCATTATCTCTTTAAAAAAAATCGTGGTATGTCTCCAATATATCGATTGGATATACAATCAGTGCACGAATAAGTATCTGGACTTGACTCATTCATTTCTGAGGGAGAAGAGGCAAGAATCTTCCATTGCACTGCAAAAGTTCAAGCTGAAAACTGCAATTCAGGTACAGTTCTCCTTCCTTAAAGGGAAAAATGAGGAAAAAACCCAAAAATCATTCATCTGATAATGACCAGGAAAGAGACTTGCAATTTGTGGTGAGCTGAAGTCAGTATAAAACACCCAGATATGGATCATCTTCCTGATTTGTACCTTCTACTATCCTGATTGTCAAAATGAAGATCTACATGTTCCCAGAAGTGCAGTTCTTCACAAAACCTGAAGCATGTCCTGTCCCCCTTCAATGAACAGAGGCTAACCAGTGATTAAAACAAGCATTGGTAAGAATGTCGTCTGGGTTAGACTAAAACAGGCTTTACCTAGGTATAAAAGCCTGGTAATAGATTTACTGTAAAACGAGATGTAAGAATAGCCCTTGTCATAAAAACACTAAGGCAAGGGGATGCATATCTTGTACAAAGCTAAGCTGAACTAGAAGACGACTTTAACCTGAATTGGCCATCTGCCCCTTTGCCAGGGTGTTGCCGCCTCCACCACAGTATCAGCAGACGTCTTCATGCAAGCGCTATCTTAATCACCCAGGCAGAAATTCAGACAAGTTACTTCAGCTCACCAATTTAAACTATTAAGTTTATCTAGCTCATTTTGCCTGAAGCAGGTGACAGGACACTCACATCATCCTTCTGGATGCCTTGCAAAAGGCAGCAGTTGCCAAGAGGATCAGGAGAAGCAGCAAGTCAGGGGAAACCAAACATTCAGATACAGTTTTATGTATAAAATGAACATTTCCATAGCAACCACTGACTCAATCATCCCAATTTTTCAGAGTTAAAGTTTAATTTAATTAAAAAAGAAGAATAAAATGTTAATGTGAACCTGCTACAAAAGGTAATTAATCGGCCTGTTTCAAAAAAACTGATAGGCCATAAATTAAACAAACAACTATAGTAGATTGAAGTGTTAGGTTTTGTGTATTTCTGCTGATATTTTAGGGCTATATGTTTACTCATTTCTGCAGGTAAGAAACAAGGTGAGTTCTACCTGATCTGTGCAAATACCTCTGCACTTAAAAAAAAAGGTGATTTTTTAATAATAATAATAATAATTCAAAAGTAAGTGAATTGCCTAAAAAAAATAAAAAGAACACAAAGCCAATGAAGTTTGCAAGCATTTATTCTCCTTGGTGTTTCAAGGGTTGTGGTTATCATTATGCATCACAAGTGATTGTGCTCCATGCAGTCTGAAGACTGCAGGTAAAGTGGACCTTACAGAGACACCCTGCACTTCTCAGCATTCCTTGCTCCAGGAACAAGGAATCCATGCAGCGCAAACACAGGGATGCTGTTAGGCCCACTGCTATTGATTGTAACACATGGGACACGTACTATCCAGATTCTTCCATAATCTGGAATTCCAGCCTCCCATATATCCCTGGCAATGGTGAATTCACTGTACATAAATCATGAATCAGTCCATATTCTCTCCTAACAAGAACATGAATTTAGTAACATTAGAGATAAAGTTTCCAAGACGCAGCACTTCAATCAATTTCTAATTACATAAACTGTTATGCTTTTGAATAAAGAGCACTGATTTAGCACACTGGAGTAGTTCCTAAATTTTGTGTGTGTGTAGTTTCTTGCCATTTTCTCTCCAGCTAAAGGTCAGAATTCACAGGTTTCTTTTTCGTCCAACTATTCGTTAACTAACAGCATTTTCTCTTACAAGCCTAACATATAAAACAAACCTCTATCACCATATACTTCAGTAGTCATAACCTCAAAAAGTACTTTACACACACATTTAACTTTTAAGCACTGCAATGTCATAGAATTTACTGGCAGCCCAAGTATTACCAAAATGCATGTTCCAAGAAATATAAACAAAGATGAGAGCAAAGCAAACTGTAAAGACCAGAATCTGTGCTAGGACAATCAGATGAAGGCAGGTAATCAAAACAAACGCACTGTCACACCTTGGAACATTTAACCTACCAGTTTCTTAACTGTAGATTTCCTAATACAAATGATTTAAATTAGATTTCTAAGTGTTTGAAAGAAAAATACAAGACATACCACAAAGATGATGTGACAAAGTGAACTGAAAATTCTTGAAATATTGCTGAAGAACAGTCATCCTATACACAGACACGTGATGTATAAAGCCCTCTTTACAGACAAAACCCTCCTTCTCTCAGTAGTAACACTGCGCGTCTCCACAGGAAGTTGACCCTGAGTAAGTACAAGCACGTAATTTCAGCGTACTGCCCTTCACGGGCTCCACAAAGGAAACCCACGCGCATGCAGTGGGAGGGGGCCTTAGGGAAGGAAGCAGGGAAGATGCCAGAAGGACCAGGATAATTTTGCATAGCTCTTTCTACTTATATACTACTCCAGGTGCATAGTACAACAAAGACAAGCAAAAAGCACCTGTAAACAAGCAGAAGCTTTCTGTCGAGTGCTAAAACCTGCAAACCAGCCTGCCTTCTTTCTTTTCCCATTTCTGCCTTAACCCCCTTCCCTCTCCCAGCCACACGCTCCTCCTGCATCGCTCGAGCTGACTGTGGCACCTGACTAGGCTATGACCCAAATCCACTGGCACAGAGCAAGGGTCGACCAAAGAGACACGTGCTGCTGGACGGGGAGATTGGGTCTAGCTGCCGAGGAAGTGGTCAGACGGACTGCAGGCCAAGGACAAGCACCATGGAAGGAGCACATACTCCCACCAGCATCCGCAAGTCTTCAGCTTAGCTAGTTTTTACAGTTCATGTGCAAGTAAAAGAATAAGTAAGAAAGTGCAGTGCAGAAGAGGATATAACTGCAGATTCCCCTAATACCCTAATTCAGCTGAAATGAGACATCACTAGCAACAGTTAGACATTTAATTTTGGTATCTTGCCTTTTCTCAGCAGCACAAAGGTCGACATTTCAACAAATACTGTATCTTACTGTCTGAAATGTGCCTTCAGATAAAAGTTCAGGGGAATGATAGTTGTTTGCAGTGTTTGGAGAGCCAGATTTAGAACTAGTATTGCACAGAATCCTTGAGAGCATCTGGAATGAGTAGAATCATAGAATCACAGAATGGTTTGGGTTGGAAGGGACCTTAAAAATCATCTAGTCCCAACCCCCCTGCCATGGGCAGGGACACCTTCCACTACACCAGGGTGCTCCAAGCCTCATCCAGCCTGGCCTTGAACACTTCCAGGGATGGGGCATCCACAGCTTCTCTGGGCAACCTGTTCCAGTGCCTCACCACCCTCTCTGTGAAGAATTTCTTCCTGACATCTAATCTAAACCTCCCTGATTTCAATTTAAACCCGTTACCCCTTGTCCTATCACTACAGGCTCTTGTAAAAAGTCCTCTCCCAGCACCCTTGTAGCCCCTTCAGGTACTGGAAAGCTGCAATGAGGTCTCCTCGGAGCCTCCTCTTCTCCAGGCTGAACAAGCCCAATTCTTGCATGGGCTACTTCAAGTAGCTAATGAACATTTCAGCTGAAGGCTTCATAGGACATTTCAAAGCTTTCACATCCTGCAGGAAAGAACTTGGATTCTGAAATGTACTACGACAGTATTTGCATGGATCTGTGTAGGAGGGATTACCCTCTCTAAATATTTTCTGTGAGTTCTGAATGTCGATGTCTCTTAAATGCCAGCAGTCATCGGCTTCAGCTGATCAAAATTTAGTCCATTTATCTGTGAAATAAACAGCTTAAAATAACCCTTCTTTTTTTCAGATTGCTACTTCAGTAAGAAGGCTGGCAACCTGCTCATACAGAAAAAAAAAACCCAAACCTGCTCATTTTCAGCAGTTCATCATTTTATTGTCAGCCACTGAGACTATTATGAGTGGCTTGTCATCAATAACCTCATACCAAACCAAAATATATAGATACAGTTCCTATGATAACTGAATGAAACCGGAAACCAGACTACCTTTTAAAAGGTTAAGGCTGGTGCCTCCTCTGCTTGTAGAAGCAAATTTTCATCTTCTGATCTGATCTGATAATAAAATAAAAGAAAGTAAAATAAAATGAAACCAGCAGGAGAATAAGATAGAAATCAAGGACCTAAGACTGAAGACAATGGACCTGATAACCCTAATAATTCTGTTCTAAAACTAACCAGTATGAAATGCTATTAATATAAACAGGTTTTTGGCGGTTTTATTTTTTTGTTTGGTTTGAGCGTTGGGTTGTGTTTTTTGGTTTTTTTTTTTTTTTTTTTTTGCTTAACAGAAGAGATTAGAAACAAGGGAAAAAAAAGAAAAAAAAGAAGAAAGGAAAATTAAAAAAGAGAAACAAAGACAGGCAGCTAAGCACCAAAGTCCACTGACAGCCTGCAGGAGACAGACCCCTCATTTTTATTTGTATCCTTAAAAATTATTCCT
>NW_010249816.1:4575-6906 GCF_000690775.1 Eurypyga helias
CAAGAATACAGTGTTGATCTGCCCTATTTACAGCTAGAGAAGTGAAGCCAGAGACAAATACAATAGCAGTGCTGCAAAAGCTGGCATGCCAGGTAAAGGCCCTTCTTTATCAGTGGCGTTCCCATGCATGAATTCCCAGTAAACAAAGAAAATCACCCAAGGCAACTAACTTGGAATAAACACAAAGCACATTCAAATGACCATCTGAAGGCGCCAAAGCAGACAGACATCAACCATGCCCACACTCACTCTCAGTGCAGACCTGAAACACCTTTGTGTCCAACATCCACATTTGACAGTTCTTCCCTTGAATGTTGTTTGCTTTGTTAAAAATCAGAAGCTTAACATAACAGTCCCTGGTGCAGTTATTGAACCTAAAAATAGCCCTCTCACAATTGTTAATTTATTTTCCAGTGTCATGCACTAGGACTTTTATGTCAGAACAAAAGAATTCCAGACTCATGCCTGTGTCAGATACAGAGAGATTTTGAAATGACGCAAGGACAGTAACTATTAATTATCTGCTGGGAGGTTATTTATGAAGAGCAGGAAGTTTGGGAGAGGGGGGATGATGACACAAGTCAAATTGCTCTCCAAGGATAAAAAGGAACGCTTTTTTAAAAACAGTATACTTTCTCATTTTATCTTTGCTTTTCTGTCAAGACTAAAGGCAAAGACCTTGTATTATGACTCTATCACCACAAAATTATTTTTATATGTATAAAATCAGTATGTTATTGTTCTCCAGATAATAAAATTACAAACTCTAAAATAAAAAATATCAACAGTATCTGTCAGTTCAAATACAAGATACATAAAATGCTCCGTGACGGCATCACTTCAGTTCTTCTCCCAGGTTACAAAGGTTTGCAAACAAGAATGGCATGCTTGAAAGGCTCCTTTGATAGATTCACCACAGCTGAGAAGTTTAGCAGGACATGAGCAAATAGAGTGATCATAGTTTCAGGAGTCAGATGAAGAAACCAACTCCTTGAAAACTCAGCAGTACAGTTTCTGTTAATCTACTAGAACAAGAAAACAAGACAGATCTTCTAAAAAGCCTTTCAAACTGACACTGGGGTTTTCAGCAATGAGTCATTTTACCTACTATGCGGGACTGGATGCAACCAGGAGCTCCCACCCACCTTCTGTCGGAGCCTGAAGCACCCATATAGAACTGGCAATGTCGCTGCCCCCCTCCCACCTGCTCTTGCGGCACATAGCAGGTCATACAGTTCATCTTTTCTGGACGGTAGTCTGGGATGTTGGAAATAATTATATGTAAGGTTTTGTTGTTGTTAAATTACAGTTCTAACTAATTTAGGAGGGTTAGATATTGTTTCATTAAAAGCTATTTTTATTACATCTCCTCTACAATCTAAGAACTTTAAAATTAAGTTTAAAGCAATATAGAATAAACTTTTTTCAAAAGTACTTTATCCCCAGGGCTCACATAAGGTTATGTAAACAAGCATGCATTTGTTAGCCTACAGAAACCAGTAATCCATTTGCCTAGTTGCTTTGGTTTCCTTTTTTTTCTTTTCTTTTCTTTTTTTTTTTTTTTTTGTAAAATGCCGACACACTTGTTACTTATTTACAGGTTGAGCAACATTACAGTTCAGCTCTCTTTTCACTATCTACCATTACCTTCACAATACCAAGACTCTCTTTAGCCAAAAATAAGGCTATTACATTTGACAACATGCTTTCCCCACTCCCTCTAACAGCTGTAACCTAATAACAGCATCGAAAAAAATTTAAAAATTAACATTAATTGCCAAGTCAACCCAACAAATTTCCATTAGTTTAGAATTAAAAAACAGTTACTGCACCTTATAATTTGGGTTTATGCTTTGCTGTCTCTCCTCTTCTTGACAGTACAAAACACATATCATGCATACTTAGAATCTAGTATATTCCTAGTTAAACTGTAGAATTTGGCAGCATCCAAAATTATCTGCATTGAGACGTCAGTGGATCATATTTTATCAGCTAGTTTGCTCATGCAAAGTAGGTATTACAAGTCCCACACATGATGAGAGTTTGTGCAGAAGGTATCTAGGAGGTAAAAATCTATGTGAATCAAAACCAGAAAACATAGGATTTTAATGACAACATATAGCTGTCTTCAAGAAACTACAGCATGTCAAATTCAGCTTTGCTTATGCTCAGATGATCTTTCTTGGAAGGGCTGCAGTCATTTTTTTTTCCATTTGAATTTAAGCTTTTCTAAAGATGGGCTAGAAAAGGACTAAGGCCGCATATGTACATCTTTGACTAGTATTTCAGAGAGACGAGTATTTCATAAAGAAAATAATCATAGAATCATAG
>NW_010249817.1:0-28059 GCF_000690775.1 Eurypyga helias
TCCCGGCGGCGGGCAGGGTGAGAAAGTGCCGCCCTGCCGCTGGTTGTTGAAACCCCCCGCGAAACGGCCAGAGCTGAGCGTGTGTGCCCCTCGGGGCGCTTATTTCAGCTCCCCAGGCTTTGCCGTGGAGCGGCCGAGGCATGCGGGCACGCCGCCTGTCTCGGCGCGGCATGGTACCCTCCCGTAGGGGTTGAATTTCTACCTGTTTAGCTTAATTGGTCAGAGATGTTTGGTTTGCTGGGGCTTTTTTAACCTTTTTAAGGAAAAGACAGGAGGTGTACGCAGGGTGTATAAAGTGTGAGCTTTATGTTTCTGTATCTCTACAAAGTATTGTGTTGTATGGGTTGTGGAATTCATGAAGCTGAACACTTCATATCCTGGGGGATATATTCCTCCCCCCCCGTCCCTTTAAGTAATGGGCTGCGACTAAGTTTCACACTGGAAAAAAAGCCATTCTGTAGTTCTAAATGACGTTTTGAAATTATAAACTTTGATACACTGAATATCAGTCATAAACTAGAACCTATAACCTACACACCTTTTTGTGTTGTTCTTTATTTTAATGACTTCTTGGGTATTGGTGAGATCTGTAAGTTGTCTTAGGGCATCCTACAAAATTACAGTGACAGGGGTTAGAGTTCATGTTTTAGTTTCTCTTATATAAGAAAAAAATGTGCGTTTGGTACTGTAAAGTTTGCTGGAGTACAATGCAGAGTTGATAGAAAACTTTCCCTTTTAAAAAGGGTTTAGTTTTATCTGTTCTGAGGCATGTTTAAATGCATATTGGTTACTGAGCAAAGTAAAGGGAGTTGCTACACTTCTGATAGTTGAAGTCACATTAAGGAGCAAGAAGATACTAATTTTTAATGTCCGGAGTCACTGTAGTGGCCTTCATGAATGTAGAGAATGAAAGGAAGTTCTTGGGGAAGATAACATTTATTTTTTTTCCACTCAATGAATACTCATTTGTGCATTCAGAAGAGTCTCAGCTAGCTGTTCTTTTCTGCTTGTGTCTGTGTCAGTGGTTTTTATGGTTGTACAGAGTTGTTACAAAACTCTACTCAGGTTTCCAGCCAAGGCTCCCTCCCATTCTACAGAAACTCTTTGTTAACTCAAGAGTGGCACAAGAGCAGGAAGTATGCAGTGACCTTTTCCCCCCCCCCCCGTCCTTGGTAACCTCCACAGCACCTTTCAACGTAGTTGGTTCTACACTGTTAAGGTGCTCTGCAGTATTTAATTCAGATAATTGCTCTAAAATATTACACCAGTCTTTAATGGAGAGCACTCTTACTAAGTATGCAGTTGAACACTTTCCTGTAATTTAGTACAGTTTTTCTTCCACTCTTCCTTTTTTTTTTTTTTATCCACCCCCTTCATCTAGGTTAGTCTTGGTAACAGAATAGTATCCGCTTGTTTTGAAACAGCTTTTTAACTTCACAGTTCAATGAACTGTACTGTGATCTGCAGCCATTACAGCACGTTGCTGTGAAAATTGGAACTTTGGAAGAATAGAATTTCAGTTGTGGATGGGTTCCTCTGAACTGAAAATTGTTCTAATCAAGGTGATTGATAAGTACAACAGAATTCATTCATGATTAACTTTAATCCGTCATGCTGAATACGTGTTTGGCAGCTTTGTAATGACTTCTTTTGTCTCAGCTTTCTCTGAACTTTTGCTTGTTGTCTCCCGTATGCTAGGAAAAGACAGAATTATATTTGCGACCAAGGAGGACCATGAGACACCAAGCAGTGCTGAGCTGGTTGCAGATGACCCAGATGACCCTTATGAAGAACAAGGTCAGTAATAAGCAGAAGAGCAGTAGTAAGGAGTGAGAAATCACATGTATCAAACAATCTTAAAAAACGAACAACAAAAACCAAACCTTGAATGCAGTAGGAACAATTTATTCGTTCATTTTTAAAGACTTGCAGACAGCTGGTTATTTCTTAGATAAACTCCCAAACTCTTATCAGTTTTAACTTCCAAATTAGGACATCACAAACGACATGCTTTACTCACAGTGTGGCTTTTTCCTACACTCCTAATGATCTTTCAAAGTGGCCTGTTCAGATACATCAGTTGATGGCTTATAGTTTTGGTTAGTAGCCAGAGATAGCCAGAAAAAACTTTTCCTTCCTTTCTTTTATTAAGAAAGTTAAAGCTTAACTAGTGAAAGTTATGGTTGGTTTGTCACAGTTCTAAATGGCGAAGTGCAATTTTCGGGGAAGCTGAAGCGCGTTACATAGCACTGTCATTGATGCGAGTTGCTCACCTGCCTGTGTGCAGCTGAAATTGCCTAATTTGGTGATCTCTGAATAGCCAACTTCATATAGATTAAATCTGACTATTCCTGTACTGTGTTAATAGCAGTATAATCAATAGCTAGTAGTAGTATCTTTCAGTGGCACGTGACGGGTAAGTTTGAATTGCTGTTTTCAACTCTAACCATCTTACCTTGAAAAGATGTAGGTTAAAGTTTTCAGTGAAGATTACAATTCTTGTATGAAGTAGATGTAACCTGCAAATGGAAATGTAAGACAGCAGAGTGTTTCTGAGCTCAAGACTTTAAATATTATTGAACAAAGTATATTTTAGGTTGTTTCTAATGAGTAAATGAAATAACCTTCCTATCACAATGATTAAATAAATTTTGCCCTAGGTTAATAAATGGTCATGAACATCTCTGAATTTGGGTTGAATTTTCTTCTAATTTCTTTTATCCTTACAGGACTTCTAGCCTCTTCACTGTGTGAAGGGATCTCATTGCTTTCAGCTCAACTGAAATCGAAGTAAATCCTTGACCCTTTTTGAAATGTCGGTAGAAAGTTCTGCAGGCAGCTCTGTGACCTTTAGGGGGCGGTATTTAAGCACAGTTTAGCGCCTGGAGCACACAGAGTCATTCTATTAGCCGATATGCTGTGTAGTAAATTTGAACCATATCTTCCTATGTCATTAAAATAACTCTTTTGTACATAGATTTGTGTCGAAATGATTTTTACATTTAGCTGCCTAGTTTGGCTTCATTATGATTGTATGTAGTTAGCAGATACATCTACAAGTTTTGCACATCAGCAATGATGAGTCTGTTCAGTTTTATAATGACCCGAATGAGAACAAGGAGAGAAATTCAGTTTCAGAAAGGTGTTTAAAAACTGTGGTTTCGTATCTGTCAGGAATTCTTCTACCTTGTATTTTTAGGTAGGTTGTTTCGCTGGCAAAGACCCTGTACCCAAACTGCCTATTTGGTGGAACCAATCTGTGCTTTGGGATTTGCCATCTTCACCATGGCAATGGTGCTTCAGCCCCCAAAGGTTTCAAATAGAGACTCCCTACAGGCAATAAAATCTACGTGGCACTGGTATCTGTTACTGCCTTGACCAGGATGGAAGATGAAACCTGCAAGTGATTCATGTAAAGTAGTTCTTCCTTAGGTGGCAGGCAGTGTCTGAGGAGAGACAGTGTCACTTTTAAGAATATTTGCTTCCATTAGTATGTTATGTGGAAATAACTAAAATCAGAGGTTTAAACTCCTGTCTCGGCAAATTTAAAATCCGTTATTGGTCTGTGAAATGAAGAGTTAACAGCCTCTAATGATCAGATGGTGGAATTAAGTTCCCCATTCCTTTTATGTGGTCTGTAGCTTTCTGTTTCCTCTGAAACACTGGAGACTGCTTGCAAAATAAAGCAAAGAAAGATACTATTTCTAGATGTCACATCTGGAGAACATACAGACCCTTGGAGATGTTATCATTCACTGAACTGTTAAGTCACCTTGTGCAGTGTACAGCTAAGCAAAGTGGGTTGCTGTTTGGTTAAGTAAATCCATGATGCAGTCTGTTGGTGTTAACATGTGGTTGTGTAAAGTTCATCCATGTTCCTCTTCATGGTCTTTGGTGATAACTACATACTCTGTTAGCAATAGCATGTGGATGCATACTGGTCCTATAACTAAGCATCTATTTTTGACACCAGCTTTTAAGAGGAAAGGGAAGGGTGCCCATCTCAGATCTAGCATAATAGAGACACACTACAAAGGCTGGGAATGTGAACAAACAGTTCTCTTGATACCTCTAGAGAGGGGATTTTCTTCCCTCTATCTCATGCCCCACTCCACCCCAAATTACTCTTTTTATGCTTGTACATATGCCAGAGTATACAGTCTTGTGCCATACATTTGGATAACAAACTAGCCAAAATTAAGAGCCACTTCTTCCTTGTTTAAATGCCATAGTAACTGATTCCTCTAACACCTATTTTGCTGGATATGGAAGGGCTATAGTGAGGAGGAGAGACGGTGGGATTTTTCTTCGCAGTCCTGTATTTACAGCATGTTAGATCACTTGCTTCCTAAACTATAGATCAGGGAACAAAACAGAGGAAGCCAGAAGCTGATTGTGTCAGGGACCCTTACAGTAAAAATGCCTGTGCTTCAAAATTAGAAACTCTGTAAACTTTGTTTAAATACTATTAATGTTTGAGTTGGTGTTCTGTTTTTGTTGTGGGGTTTTTTTTCCTTAGCATGTGGTAAGTTACTGACATGTTTCAAGGGTTCTCTGAAAACTTCTTACTTGAAAGGTCTCAGGCCACAATGCATCAGATCAAAACAAACAACTGACCTAGCACAGAATGTAACTGCATCTAAACGGGAGGGAAGCTTGTGGGACGGGGAGACATATGGGCAAGATGTTTTGCAATATGTTGAAGTGCAGAAGCTCTGGCTTGTGTGGTTTTTATTTAAACGAAAATTGGAAAGGGCTCTGCTGTACATAAAGTAACACACAGGCTTTTCTAATTTAGCTTCTACTTTGAATAGAAGACTTAGCTTCCAGTGTTCAACTTCTGTGGAATAATTAACTATAATGACTCTTTTCATCTTTCCTGCTGTGCTGTGTATACACAGAACAGTCATAGCTGGGAAAGAATAGATTTATTATACAGATATTCCATAATCTGTATTGTTTTCTGATACAACTGAAACTCCTATTGGATGTTTTGGGGTTTGTTTTGTAGGGGCCTTTTTCATACTGAAGATAAACATGTAGTTAGGCATTTTTTGATAGTTCTTACTTCGCTTCAAGCATTAACAGCCATTAGTCTTTAAGCAGTTGACTTTAGTCAGTAGATCACTCAGGAAAACTTGTGTTCCGTTTCCCTTGGGAGAAAATAAAGTTGTATAGTAGTATTTCTGTCAGTTACAAGATTTTGTTAGCAAAACGCTGATGGCTCCCTTTAAGGCAAAAACATTGAAAGAAATGAAGCCTGTGAAATGGGAAGGCAGACAAACAAAGGTAGGTTCAAGTTAGCATTTCATATTTCAGCATATCTCAAAGTTCACTACAGCTGGGGTTGGTGGAAACAAATTCAGAATTCATCTGCAGCATTTTTGAAACAGTATTCTCACTGTAAAGCTTGGTTCTGGTCTTATGTGTTGCAGATGGCAGAATTACATGTGAAAGATCTCTAGTTTTCATTGAGATCTTTGTTCCCATCAGAATAATCCCTTGATTTATTAGGCTTACATGAAGAAGGCACTGGGGAGTTTTATGTGTGAAAAGTAGTTTTTATTAGTATTGCAGTTGTGATAGAGTTGGCTAAAAGTGCTTATGGAATTGCACCTCAAACACAGGTTGTTTCTGTCCTCTCCATTCTCTGTTTTTCCAGACTTGGTCCCATCACGTTATATTAGAGACAGTTTTGAAATGGTGTTGAAGCAAAAAACCTTACTCTTTTAGGAAAGAACTTGATGAATGATCAGATGTACAGAACTGTTTTTATGACTGATGATGTTCCTTGCAATCCTGCGTCCTATCTCTCTGTCATCATACATTGTGAATCACTGGCAGATAAACTTGTTAGTGGAATGTTTGTCATATAACAGGGAAAAAACTTTTCTCAGAACAACAGTGGGACTTCATTACAGTAAGTACAAGTGTTGACATAAATGCAGATGGGCCTGCCTTCATCCGTGAGGTTAACAGATCCCATGAGCTGAGAGAGAGTAGGTTGTGTGATGTCAGCAGTTCTTTGCTAACGCAAGCCTTGATCTACTGTGATGTAAACAGGGTGGTTTTACATTTCCCCCCCCCAGCAAGCTGTAGTAAGTTATGAGCCACTGGATTAGTGCAGTTCAGGCTGCATTTGAAAGAACATTTAAGTCAATTTCACTTAAAAATAGTAATCCCATATATTGCAGAGTTGTGATTCAGGGGGATTGATGGACGAAATCTTTCTGGTTTAATTGTGTTCAGCTGATGCGGTTACGCATTGAAGTGTGCATTGTGCTGTAATTGTCAGTGAGGAAATGCTTGCCTGATTCATCTGTGGTGTTGTTGGTTTGGGTTTTTTTAAAGCATGGTTTCTGTGCATATAACATCTGAAACTGATGCTATTTCAGTGATCAAATAGGTGCCAGTCAATGCTCATATGATATCCCATAAACCATACATTTTTGTACAAGTCTTAACCTTGTTAAAATTTGCATGCTTACAGGGCAGTACTGGTTCTAAAAGGAATAATTTATTTTAAGATAATTATTTTACAAGTAATTTTATTTCTGTGGTGTCTTCATTTCAAAACTATTCATGTCTTCTTTCTTTGTTGAAGTATTAGAAAAATGACTGTTTAAAATGGCCAGATGATATTAGTGAGGAGGAATATAGGACTTCAAAATCTGGTTTATGAAGCAAACTGTATTTCTTCTACACTGTACGGTCAGCATCTTTCTGCTTTATCATCCTTGGCAATAAGGAATCTGGCACCAGCCTTTCCTTGTCTCAGCTAGAGATGCCATGATACACTGTACCAGGTATATCTTCTCAGTACAGTGATTAGTACAGATGTTTTACAAAACTACCTTTCCAAATAAAGCATGATCTATGAAAAATGACAGTATTACTGTAGCTGGCTAAGTCATGCTAAGGAGGCTGTTAACTTTCTGTGTTGATCAGTCTCATCTTCATTACTGAGATTGGACTGACAATCTAATTTTCTGCTGGACTTTACTGACAGAGTTACAGCACATCACTGATGAATTGCAAACCAGAGTAAAATTTTCCTTTCGGTCTTTTTAATACAGCAATAAGTGATTGAGTGCTTTTGCTGTACCAGTATGTAAGCTTTGGGGTATTGTGGCCTAGTGTGCAAGGGATTGCTAGTGAGAGTCAAGTGTACATCTGGAACTTCATGATCCCAGAGGACAAAGCCAATAAGTAGCCTTATTGAGTTCTGGGGGACTAATTTAGGTAACATCGAGTTACATCAGGCCCTAAATATAATTTCATTTTTGGATCAGAATTAATGCAGCTTTATTCTCTGAAAAAGGTATTTTCATACCTGCTTCTAAAAGTAAAATGCTGTTCACTTCTGCAGAAACTCAAGCTGGAGATGAAGTTAGGGAATTCTACTGTAGAAGAGGAGAGCAAACGGTTAAAGTGGAGAAGCAGCCAGCTGGGATCACAGCACTTCTCTCGTTCTTAGCAGATGAACATAACTACGTGTATGTTCATGCAAAGCAGAGAAAGGCATTGGAGATATATTGCTTTAAAGCAATATATTGGAGACTCTAGAAGCCCACACGAGCAAGTCTGTTTTATTACACTTCTATACCTGACAGTTTAAAAGGTTTTCTAAAACTTACAGCAGAAATGGGTTCTCTGGTTTGCTGCTTGAACTTCACTGTGCAGATCAGTTGATGTCTCAACATATGCTCATTCATACCTTCACCTTGCTACTCCATCACTTAGGTGTTTCTGTGATGACTTGAACTGTTCCAGAGCAGAAGTTTACGGCTGCTCCAGTTTAGAGTCTAAACTGAGACCAAACTCACCTCAGTTGTGATCTAAAGTGCAGTTTAAGGTCTGGTTTCTGAGAACGAGACAGGCTGACATCCTCTTGCTATTCCTTGTGTTCTTTAACATGACTTAATCTATGTCTTACAAATAAACTCCTTTTTAGTTCTTGTAATTCTCATTTTCCAGTTCAGATTTCAAGGGGGAAAGTTGTGGGTTAGTGTTCCATAGCTCATTTAAAACAAGAGGAAAAATGCATCCATCCAACTGAATTTAAAAGAATTCTAGTCTTAATACTGGAATTAAATTCATCCGACTTGTACAATGTGATTTTTAAGGCTTCCTTGTTTCCTCTGACAGAATCTGGCAAGTGGATTGACTTGACTTCAATCTGTTTTGCAGTTTCCTTAAAATATTGTGAGGTCTGTAGTCCAGGGAGAAAGACTTAGTTCTATATCCGTGCCTGAATTAATCTTGCTTGTGCCCAGTAGAGGATCATATGGATCAGAGAGAGAAACAGACTGGCCAGGAAGTGAAGGGTGTTTAACAGCCTTGAAACTACAGAACTACTATGGCATTGTTAGTGCTTCATCTTACACCTGCAAGCTGTCAGCTTTCGCTCAATAAAATCAATTTTTGGAAGGAGTGCTTAACTTCTCTTCTCTCGTTTGTTCAGGATTGATATTGCCCAACGGAGATATCAATTGGAATTGCCCGTGTCTGGGTGGAATGGCCAGTGGTCCGTGTGGGGAACAGTTCAAGTCAGCCTTTTCTTGTTTCCACTATAGCACAGAAGAAATAAAGGGATCAGACTGTGTGGACCAATTCCGTGCCATGCAGGAATGCATGCAAAAGTACCCAGATCTTTACCCTCAAGAAGATGAAAATGAAGAAAAAGAGAAATCAAGCAAAGATTTGGAAGCTACTGCTATGGAGGCTTCTGCTGCTAAAGAGGAGAAGAGATCTAGCTAATGAAGATGCAAGGAGGCTGTTGTCTCCGTTCCTCACTTTCAGAGCCATGGACTTTTGCAGTATGCCTGTCTTTTGAGTTGTCAAGAAATGTTTCACCATTGTCCTCTACGTTGTATCATAGTAAATAATTTATTGCCGAAGGAGAAATCTCAGTGCTACCGCCTTTCAAGTAAATACTGCAGAAAGAACAAGTATGTGTTGTGTAACCTGCTATCGGACACAGTTAATACTTTAACAGTTTTTTTTAACCATCAAGTTTTCCTTGAGTTTTGACTTGAATAATGTCTTTATATATAGCTTTCAATTTAAATTCCACTAGCACAATAGGTCTGTCTCCATTTCAGTATGTTCTGATCAATAGCTGCTCTTCTGCAATGTGTTCTATTCTATTAATAGAAAATTGCATTCAATGATCTGTTTTCCATTAAAGATTTTTTTTTTTGCCGGAGTGATATACAGGACATTGAAAATGGCCAATCTAGAATTTGTAAAATCATTTCAAATGGTCTTATTAGATTATTCTTCATTTTATTACCAGAGTCAGGTAATGACTGCCAGAAAAATGTTGAAATGTATATTCCTTTTGATTTAATTTACTATTAAAAATGGTGTGTTGTGCAATGGTTGATAAAGACGAATGGAAAGCATGTTGGTCACTGGTTTTATTTTTGTCTGCAGCCGCATAGTTGAGTTCCTTTAGTACCTGCTCCTTCAGTGTGTAGACAGGCTCTTGTAAAATACTTTGAGAATACAATGAAAATGTTACATGGCGTAATGATCTCAAAACAGATACTGTGACTTAAGTGCATATGAAAAAGTAAATACTTTTTACCTTCATTGAAAGCTCCTGTTTCTGTGTGGTGTGGTTTTTTTGCTGACTGCTTGGATTTGAGGTGCTCTTCTGCGTTGTAAGCAGGCTTTGAATCAATTTATGCTCCAGCTTGTCAGATTTTTATTCTTGTCCCATTCTTTTCTCCCCAGACAGGAAGGCATAAAAAACTGTAAAGCACTTTCAGTAGCTGTAGCAGACTGTGGATAACGAACCAGCACTACAGTGGAACTGAGTAGCTATAAAAAAATATTTGAAAATTACTTTAGAGGTGCAAACAATAGTAATTCACTGTAGTTTAATACCTGTGGGTAAGGGAATGCTATGTTGGGTGTTCTTCCAAACAAAATACAGGCTGTAAGAATTGTATAACAAAACAAACTGTACCTCTGGCTTCAGTAACTGTTCATTGCAGGGCTGTTTGGGTTGTGGTGGGGTTTTTTGGGTGTTTGTTTGTTTTTTTCTCCTCATGTGTTGTTTAACTTAACTAAAGCATAAAAAATTGTAGTGTCAATTATGCAGGGCAGTAGGTCTAGTAATGTTTGAACACTTGCCTGTCTCTGTGGGCAGCAGTCTTGAGTTCTCAGCAACATTGCTTCCATGTAAGGTTTTGGTATCTTGTTGTTTGGTTAAGTTATTTCAGTGTTACTGATGATGCTTCTGAGTGTTTGAGGGGAATTTCTAATAAATTTTACAGTGTGTTTGAGCTGTTTGTGTTTCAGTGCAGCTGTTGGAGCCTCCAAAAAAAAAAATTGTAGGCAATCAAGTGGCTGACAACGTTAAGTTTAAGGGCATGGGTAGCAGGTATTCAGTGCGTCTCTTTAGAAGAAGCAAAGTGTGACAGAGCTTCTTAGTGTGACTCTTTCGGGCAGTGGGAAGACAAATGCCAAGTTAACCTGAGTGAATGGGCACAAAAGCAGCAGTGATAAACCTTGGCACGCCGGCAATTGGAAATCTTAGGCAATCAGATAAACACTGGGCACCAAATAAAACAACAAAAAAAAAAATCACATGTACCCAAGCATTGGTTGTTCAAATGGAAATCTAATGCGTTATTTGTGAAGAAGCAAGAGCTCTTTGTGAAGGGGTGTTCTGTTCTAAGACTGTTCACCTTTTACTTTTTTTCTGCTATGCTCTTCTTTCCCACATTCCCTCAGTGCTCCATGGATTTTGGATTTATCTTCTGTAACGGTATGTATAACATCTCTGTACAAAACAAAATGCCGCAATCCTGGTCCAACAGGAGCTAAGGAACTGGACTTAATACTGACAGGGAACTTGCAGCATGCAATCTAACGTATTTGGAGGTGTCTTTAGGATGGAGTTACTACTTTCTGACTGCTGTGGCTCAGCCTGTGGTGCTAGATCCACTACAAATGTGGAGTGTGTGTAAGGGCCTTACGTGGGAACTGTGAAAAACACGATGTAATGTGCTTGAGATGCTTTGAGAAAGGAAGTCATACGTCTTAGCCTAAAGAGGTCTTTGTGGAAGCACCTACCTGTGTTTCAAAGACCTAACTCATGTTTAGTAACTCTCCTAGAGATATGAACTTGCTTCAGATGTGAGAATATACTTTTTTTTTTTCTTTTTTCCCCTGCAACAGGAGTGATGCACTCAACAGTGTCTAGAGGGAGATGTTTATCTTGCAGTTCATTCTCAGGATCATTAGATCTGGGGATCTGGCAGGGCTGTTGGAAACAAGATCTATATCCTATGCAGTTCTTACTGAGAAGGTCATTGTTAAACCTTACAGTGATGTCTCCTGTTCATCTGATCACACGTCAATGAATCTCTTTGAGAAAAGTTGTTAATTAAATAGGTAGAACCCACTTTCTTATTCCTAGCGAAGGAAAAAAGGATATTACATGCTTCTTAGACTCTTGTTTTACTTCTCATTAACATTCTAACCATGATAGAGTGGGACAGTGTAGAGAAGCCACCAGCAGTTTGTCATTTATTCTTAATCAGCTCTATTGGACATGACTTCATTTTGTCGAACAGCCCCAGCCTGTCTGCATTTTTTTTTTTTCAAGTTCTTTTAACCCCTCTGGGGCTGATGTTTTGTTAGTGATACGGAGAACTTCAGAACCCACCCAACAGAGGAAGAGCTGAGAAGTGCAGCAATGATTATAACGCCAGTGGCACTTACCCACTAATGCAAGATAGTACCTAATATGGTCCACGGATCAGTATGGAGTTATTTAAAATGGCAAACTAGGCAATTTGGTAGTGATTTCATAGCTGGAGCATGACGTTCTCGAGGCCTGAAACAGTAAGAGGTTAAGCTTTTTTTTTTTTTAGTGGTGTTCACTGTAGACTAGTTCTGACTGCATAGAGTAAGATGATGAATTCTAGTTCAAGACTTAGGGATCTGTAGCTGAGCATGAAAGAAGCAGCAGCTTACCTCTCATATCTTGATACTGTGAAAGCCAAGTAATAGGCCAAAGACTACTAAAATACTGAAATATTAGTAAATATAATACATAACTGTTTGTACTAAGGCACCCTGAGCAGCTCAGACTGCTACTATTAACGTTAATAGCATTAGTAAAAACTTGAAATGGATTTTGCACCCATAGCTGCCAGAAGCACAAGGGTGTTTGATTAGATTACCCAGTGCTTTCATCAGTGGTTCAAGCTGGAACAGCCTTTCCATGCATTTAGATCCAATAAAAAAAATATACAACACATGGAAATGCTTGGAATGTTGCTTAATTTTTTGCCATTTGCTAATTTAATTGAAATTATTAAATATTGTCTTGCTTGTGGACAGTGCAGTGTTTACTGCTTGATATACAAAAAAAAGCTTTGTAATTCAAGGAAAATAAAATTGAGGTGGCAAGTTTTGCTCAGTGGTGTCAGGAGTGGAATGTATAGCCATGGCTGCCTAATGTAGGGCTCTGACTTTTCTCCTATTACTGACTTTACTTTCCTCAGCAATCCTTGGAAATTTCCTTTATTTTTTTGTGTCTGGGGGGAGGGAGTGTTGGGGTTCTTTTACAAATAGCTTATTACAGATTGGTACTGATACATCTGTGAGCAGACAGCTCATGAAGGCCCTGTTATAGCCAAAACAAAGAGCACAGGAAGATTTGTAGTGATTGCACATTGCAGATTAACCCAGATGCCACAACAATGATGTGAAGGGTAAGCAGACCTAGGATTTGTTGTACCAGATCTGATGCCAGTCCAGCTGATTTGTGTGTTGCTGAATGTGACAAGCTCCTTATGCCTCCTGAGAAGGTGAAAGCATCCCCTCATAATGCACTTGTTCCCTTCACAGGGCTCTGTATGGGAGAGGGGTGTTTGATTTCTAAATCTGTGGTTTCTGATGTTTTTCTTACTGTTAAGAGAGTGTTGCTGCCTCCACCCTGTTCCTTTTGCTTTCTGTTTTGGCCCCTTCTTATATGCTCCCCAATGCTAGTATTGCTTCCTTTTCCCCTGCAGCCAGCCACGTTTCTCTTTACAGGGGTTGGCTCTGTCCCTTACCTGGCCCAAGAAGTCATCTCTTCTTTCTCCTTGCACCATAAAGAACCTTAACTAATGAACTAGGGTGGATCCAGCTGATTTGCTTCCCACTTGACCCTGCATGGAACAAGTAAAGGTTGGCAGAATTTGATAGTTGGATGCCATGCTTGTTAGCGTTTCCCTTTGTGAAGCTGCTGAGGTAGTTAGTCCAGTTGATTACCCGTGTGTTTTTATATGTGGGTGTGTACAGATGCTATTAATAGGTGTGTGCTGGTTTTGGCTGGGAGAAAGTTAATTTTCTTCACAGCAGCTAGTCTGGGGCTGTGTTTTGGATTGGTGCTGAGAACAGTGTTGATAACACAGGGATGTTTTAGTCACTGCTGAGCAGTGCTGACACAGAGTGAAGGCCTTTTCTGCTCCTCACCCTACCTCACCAACCAGCGAGTGGGCTGGGGGTGCACAAGAAGTTGGGAGGGGACACAGCCAGGACAGCTGACCCCAACTGAAAAGGGATATCCCATACCACGTGGCATCATGCTCAGCTTATGAAGCCAGGTAAGAAGGAGGAAGGGGGAGACATTTGGAGTGATGACATTTGCTTTCCCAAGTAAACATTACACGTGATGGAGCCCTGCTTTCCTGGAGATGGCTGAACACCTGCCTGCCCATGGGAAGTGGTGAATTCTTTGTTTTGCTTTGCTTGCATGCATGGCATTTGCTTTACGTGTTAAACGATCTTTATCTCAACCCATGAGTTTTCTCACTTTTCCTGATGCTGTGCTAACACTATTGAAACAAGAACCCGATGTTTGGAGCATTAGTGATTTATTAACATAAAAAGAATTAATGAGCATGTGCTTTGAGGATGGCATGGTTTAAAATTTTAAAAATAGATCCCAAACCTCACATGAATGTAAGTGTCTGAGTATTTTTAATTGAAGTTTTAAGTAAAAAAAAAAAATAGTGCTACAACACATAACAAATAATACAGTAAGTTTTCCAGTTCTGGGGGGCTTGAGGGAGGACATCATGTGAATATAACAGTTCAAACAAAGCTTACTTCAAGCAGCATGAAAAAATTGAGACATGGTAAATGCTACAGAGAAACTTTACTCTTCATAGCAGTGATCCACTCTCAGAAGAGCAGTTCACAAAGGTTGTGTGTAGGTATGTTTTTTCCTTCTCAGCTGCTTGCCAAGAGCAGAAGCTGGAGAAGCATTAGTAGTGATATGTTGGAGTTACGGCTCAGCACTCACAGTGGCCATTTAATGAACTACTTTGATGCTTTTTATTGCCAGAATGATCATGTATTCAGGGATGCACGTGCTGCACAGCTGTTAGAGCTACTTTGACCTCCTGCAATTCTGAGTTTGCTGCCGTCTCTGAGGAGTTACATGTGCTTCTGCTTCAGACTATCACCTGCCCTATTATAAATTTCTACAGCTTTCCAGACTTGTCTTGTGGGTAAAGGGTTTTATTTTATCCCTACATCATTGCTATGTGGTTGCTACTGCTTGTGAGACACCTTGTCTGTTTGGCTGCTGTTAGGTTGTTCTTGTGGCCATTTTAAAGAATGGTCCCATTTTAGACATGATGAAAGAAGCTGTTCAGCCACTTCTGTATTGGGCAAATTAATCCTTTTTTCTGTGTTAGTATTCTTTGTATGACTGTGCCACCTGAGACAGTCACAGGGAGGAGTCTCAGGTATGTGACACTGTACACAGGCCTGAAAAACGGTGGGGTTTTGGTACAGGAATACCATACCTTCTGTGGGAGTTCTTTTAATTTGCTATGTGTGACCTTGTTTGCTTGTTCTGCGGAATATGTAACAGCTTCTCTAGGAAGACAGTTGTCATCTCACACTGTCTGATGCTCGTCGCCATTTCAGGTACCAGTACACAAGGAAGTTACTTTTTTCCTTTCTAAAGCCTTAGGGTGATTCATTTAAACTTTCTCATCTCTTCTTTTGACAATGGCTGTTCTAACTTGATCTGTGCAGTCCATTTCTATTTGGACAGACATTTTCAGGCAGGCCACCTGGACTGTAGTGCTGCAGAGCACAAAGACTGCACATGGTAGCTCTGTGTGTGTTGGAATGGTATTCTTTTTTCTTCTCTGTGAACTCAGAGGTACCTGATGAGCAGAAGTAGTGAGGCCAATAAGAAGTCAGCTTGCAGTGTTGACTCACCTTGATGTGCTTTCATTTTTCACTTTCAAATTAAACTCCATATCTATGAAATAGCTGCTACTCTGTAGAGCAAAGCCATTAAACACAGGCCCGTAGTTGGAACAAAATGTGCAATGTTTCTGACTAATGGAGGGAATGAAGTAGACTTAGGTGTACAGCTACCAACAAGTAAAGTTGAGATTCAAAAAGAATGGGAAATTAGAAGGAGAAGAAATCAGCTGAATATTTTTGTGTTCCCCCACTCCACTTGCTTTATACTTTAAAGTGTGTGTATCACCTACATTTGAGACACCTGAAATATGTGACATCTTGATGACCATCTTGTTTGCCTGCAACGGTGTTTGCATTTGGCAGTCAATCGCTGTATTATAGTAGGCTCCAAGAGAACACGCCAGGGTATCAATATTCTTGTTCCAAATAGTATTTCTACTAACAGTAGCTAGAAATGCTTGTAAATGACAATGTTGAAATAAAACATCCACAGAAAGGAACTATGCAGATGTTTACCCTCCCCACAAAATCACCAATCTGGCCCCAAACAGTGGAATATGGGAGTTTGCTTTAATATGGTGTTGGCTATAAACCAAGCTGGAATATGAATATCATTAAATAGGATCCCCTGCAGGTAAAGTGGCCTCTGTTGAAAAGCATGTTCCTTAGCTTAGTTCTAAACCTACACTTGATTTTCATTTAATCCGAGAGGCCCTTTGAGAACAGACTGTAAATTCATTACACATCTTTATTTTTATTGATATTTGAAAGAGAAGTAGTCAATCTTTTTCTTGTGAGACAATTTCTGGAGACAGTAAAAAAAGCAGTTGCTATGCTCTGAATTTCTGTAAGCTGACACTTCAAATTAAGCCAGATTCCTTGGTTAAAAAGTGTTTTATTACATTAATTAAATGGCTTGTTGGAGATGCCACATTGTTGGATACCACTTAGGTTAACAACAAATAAATAATGAAGTGAAAAAGGGAAAGCAATGGCAATGCTGGAGGAAAGACTTAGTGAAAAGGAGTGAGGAAGAAACACTATTTAGGCACTGTTGGGGAAAGAAGCTGGGCTTTTAATTTGTAAATACTTGCCTGTTATCCATTTCCAAATGAGCTGAGGATTTTTCTGCTCTTCAACCAACATGAAGTTAAAAACGGTAACAAAGGGAATGAAAGAAGCTGTTTTTTTCAGGTTCCCAGTGATAAAGAGAGCAAACTATAGTCTAATTTGTAGACCAGACCTTTCATCATTGGGCGTTAGTGTTAGGTTTTTCTGAATACTCCATGTGCCAGTCAGACAGTGCTAAATGAAGATACCTCCTCTTTCCTGAGAGCGTTAAAAATTATAGACATGGAATAGAAACATGCAAAACTAGCATGTGTCCCGGAAAGAATAGACTCATAATCTCTGCTTTACTGGAAGAGGGCATGTGTTCCATCCAACCAGCTTCATTTGATCATGAGCCTTTAAACAGGGGATGCAGGTCTTAAACTAGTTTCCTCAAAATATTGTGTTAGGGAATGATTTAAATAGCTACCTCTTAATTACTGTGAGGTAGGGTACAATTGATTTAGAAAGAACGCTTTTGCACAACAGAACTATTTTTACCTAGAGTGTAGATGTTACCACTCCTATACTTCTGTGAAAGGAAAAATAATCCTCCTCTGGCACAATGGGAAGGAAGCCTCGCTTCAGTATCTTAACGTGTGGTGTGGCCAAGAGAAATAAGGCAGAATGAAAGCGCTAAGTGCAATCAAATACCAGTGGTCTCGAGCAGAGTTTGAATAGCCAGGTTGCTCTCACCAGAACTGTAGCTACCTCATTTAATATACAGTCCAGCCAATCCATTTACCTCCTCCTTCTGCCTTGTAGCTTTTGTAGTGCTACAGCCTCAACACTGGAGCAGCTGCTAGGTTCCTCACATGTTTTGGCTCTACCCTAGCATTAAGGCTTTTTAGTATCAATTGCTGTGAAACCTTTATGATGTTACAGTCTAAAGTACTACAGGAAAGAGCAAAATGACTGTAGAGAGCAAGGGTTGGACTTGGAATCGCTTTTGAGCCAAGGTGGTTTCTGCAGCAGACCTCAACACTAAGCATTGATGATAGCAATGTACATCTATTAAAGGACCTGGTCCTAAGATAAGTGACAGGTTAGTTTGTTTCTGTTCAGCCACGGGATAATACTGCCTTCTAGGAAGCAACACATCATATTGGCATAATTGCAGTCTGATGTTAAATTTGTCTGAGCTTGTTTATGTAAGTATATTTGACATGCTTGTTTAGTATTATGCCACTTGTAAAGCTGAAAGAAACTGCTGCTTGTTAGTGGTCACTTATAAAGAAAGCTACACCCAAGTAATGAATGCATTATGTAAGTAGCTTATACACATTAATATCAGGCTCTGTCCTGAAGTATGGAAACGCTAATCCATATCTTTAGTTTTGCCTTGTAAAATGATTCTCTGGGTGTGTGGAATCAGGCTCAAATTAAGAACTGACTTGTAACCTATGTGTGATGTACTAGCTAATTGTGTGACAAGTCTTGTGCATTTTTTGAAAAAAGTCATGTTCCAAGTTTCCTTTCTAAGCACGTGAAAGGAGAAAGGGTAGTAAGTCTGCTTTCATCACTTCAGCTACGAGCACGTTGAATGGAAACGCGTGAACTAACTACACCTTTCACTGCAGTGTTACTAAATGGCAAAGTTCAGCACTGTAACTTCTGAAGCAGAAATTATTTGCACCCAGTTCGAAGAATATCTGATACTTGTTTCCCCAGATATGCTTTCCAGGGTTTCACCAGGCTGTTCATGTTCACAAGGAGTTTGCTGGTCCTAGAGTCTTCCTGGCCTGCTATAAGATAGTCAGTACCTAGTTGGGGGAGTGGGGGAAAAAAAAAAAAGTAAACTTCAGTCAGTAAATAGAAGAAAACAGAAGTAAATGCAGAATTTATTTATTTCACAAGGATCTGGCATGTAGCATCCTGGCCAGCTTCATGCAGTTTATGCATGTCCCATCTTATGTGAATACATACTTTCACATGCATATTGGCAGTGTTGACTCCTGGGCACACGAGTTCAATGCTGTCACATCATTATGCTCAGGAATTACAACAAATCGCTTTAGTTCTAGTGGCCTTACCACTTACAAATTCAACACCTCCATGTGCTGAGGACCAGGTTTGAGCCTGATCTGTCTGACCTTTGTTTTAAGGTCACAACCATTCTTCTAGTCACAAATATCCTGGAAGATCTAATAAAGTCACTGAAAGTAAAACATTTCCAGGGAGGCTTGGGCTTTTTGGTAAAACTTGTTATCTGATAAGAAAATGCTTTTTACTGCAGCTGTCTATTGCCTTCCTCTCTGGTGTGGATGTATCGAAGGACTCTGTCCCAGAAAGGCTGATGGGAAGTGTTGAGTAGGAGCTAATGTTCATAATCAATTATCACCACTGTTTACAGGGGAAGGAAAATACCTGGTAAGCATTTTGTCCTTACCAGGGTTGAGAATAGGACATGTACATCCTCTGTTGGTCCAGGATTCTGGGTATATGCTTCTGTTGCTCCGAGCAATTTTCACTTTGCCTGATTTCAGGACCTTCTTCACTTTCACAACAACTTCTGCATGGGTCCCTTTGTCATGAGCTGATAGGATTCTTGCTTTTATCACTGCCAGAAAACATATCAAGGTAGACACCGACAATAAATTTGTAAATTAATTTTGTTTTATGCTTCTAAAAAGTAGAATTTTAACACCTTGAAAGAAAACATGAAAAACCACTGCAGCTGTACAGAAAATATATTCCAATGCCTGTCTGCTTCAGTCATGGTTCTTCTAAATAAATTTGGACAAGAGAAACTAAATTTTTCTACTGAAGTAGTTAACTGATCCTTTCACCATGTTGTTTAGCAACTGTACTTTTTAATGGGCTGATGCCAAATTCTCAGAAATCGTAGGAAAGCACTTGTGTGTATACATAGGAAGAGTGGAAAAAAATTACATCAGCAGCTAAGAATTGGATTTCAAATGCACTGATTCTAGGCTTATATTTTGCAGTTTGAAAACTTGTATCAAGCTTTAACACTGGCCTCTGAAAAATTTTGTCCCGTGGGAAGGGACTGTCTGCTCTGCAGGAAGGAAGTCAGGAAGTTTCCCATCAGACTGCAGGCATGTCACATGGCTAAAATTCCATGATTGCACAACAAACCAGAAAAAGCATTTTTGTTTTGTGGCCCAACATCTGGTTGCCATGATAAATTTCTGTTCCTTTAATTTGATAGCATCCCATAACTTTTTGGCAGGGTAGTCTCATCTAGATCAGCCCCACAGGCAGGCTTTGTTGTGTCATGACACAAGCACATCAAACCTTTGGATCCCAGAGCTGTCCTTTCTTGCTTCATGTGATGGCATGAACCAGGTGTTCATAAACCACACTATTACATACATTCTTGGTAAACAAGTGTGGCCATTTGAACCTGCACAATGAGTGGAAAACCAATGGCAGTCTAGATGCAAGGTTTTTATCTTTTATTCTTGGTGTAGAGGCCAACTGTGTCACTGCGTGAAGATTCTAGCGCTCCTGCTGTAAAGGGGGGAAGCTAACTGGGCAGAAGGGAGCCACCACAAAGCCTTGTATGAAAAAGGCTGTTCAGTTCTGATCACAAATGGGACATGTCACTAGACAAAAAAGGCAGGAGAAATACTACCTCTCATTTCATGACTTAGCCAGTCCTGTCATTTTTCATACCTACCAGCTAATAACATGCATGGAGAGAACATGGTGAAATTATCATACCCTGAGGGCATGTTAACCACTTACCATAAGCATATTTCATTTGGCAGAAGTCAGCGACGCTTCCAAGAACCTTTTCTTTGCACACACACTTTTCTAGCAGGGGAGCCACAGAACAGGAAGGGTTGGAGAAGAGCCAGGACATGAGAGAGAAAAGAAAAGCAAATGGTACTCACTTATAAAGTTATATAGCTCCCATAATCTGGATGGACCTTAAGACTGAGACTGAGCTCAGTTGCTTGCAGATCTGTTTCCTGTTAGATGATACAATAATTGTTCTGAAATCTGATCAGTACTGTCAAGTAAAATGCAGCCCTCATGGGGTCTGTTGTATGGTTAATAAACAGATACTAAGAAAGACATTTGTAAGAATCAGATGCAGGGATAAATCATGTAAGTAATAACACCTGTCTTTGATCCCATAAGAAATACTGATCCTCCCTGGTATTAAGGTAATAATCCTCTCGGAAAAGCCAAGGTACACAATAGGTGTCACTATTACCTCTGGTCTTCCAAAGCCATTGATGCTCTAAGTGCTGCCTTCATCCATGGCAAGCAAAGCTGAGAACTATTTAAGTACTAAAGGCTCCACCTCATCCTATAAGCCTACTTACTTTGTCACTGTGGCTGGATACAATATACTTTGCTTTCTCCCCTGGGCTGTTGTGTCACTACAAATACCTTACTCCTAAAATCACTTGCATGCCACCCCAGAGGTGGTGCGTGTCAGTGACATGATCTTCTCACAAATGGCATTTGGAGTTCTTAGCAGCAGCTGAATGCTTGAGAAAGAGCTGTGTAACATCAGCAGCAGTACAACTAGAATCATGACAACAAAAGAAGAGTATTTTTCCCATACAACCTTATTCATGACTTACCAATTCCCAAAACAAAAATTGGTAGCAAGTTGGTTTGGAAAGTAACAATATAAGTGCAATGATAACCTCTATAGTTCAGATTAGCAGGTGGTGCCAGCAGCAGGGGGGCAGCCAAGCTAGAAATGAGTAGGGGAATTTAAATCAGGGTGGAGAGAAGAAAAATCTGTCACTGAGGTAGGTTACTAAATGTTTTCAGACTCCGAGCTGTACCTGGGTGCCTCAGTGCAGAAAATCCTTGCTCATGATCATTCCATTTCCACTCCTCTTCACTCTCGTTGGTTGGCGTTTGCACAAGGTCAGGGATTCGTCCCCCAATGGGGATGTTAAAGAATGGCTCATTGTCATAGCTGGGGGAACACATAAAACAGAAGACGTGGTTGGGACATGAGATGGGTGGGAAGCAGGTGTGTATAGCATGTGGCTGTCTCCAGACAGATGAGTTCCTTTCTTGAGATTGGGAGTGACTTCATGGCATATATCACATATCACAAGATCTAGGCCTTACCACTGCTGACATAGCATTTTTAAATGTAACTATTGGGCCTTTTTTGCCTTTGTTTGGGTTTTTTTTTTACTGAGTTAAGTAACTCAAAGTTAGTGACCACCTGATGATGTCACTAGGAGCTGAGGACACCTGCGGGACCCCACCAAACTGCAGTCACTCAGCAAATCATAGGATTTGTGTCCTGACTCATGCACATTTGGGGTACAGATCCCTGCCCTCTAGAAACAAGAGGGAGACCTTGTAATTCATTTTACCCTGGGCACAGATGAGAGGCAAGCTCTCCAGACTCTTCCATTTATTTCCAAGGCAAACGTGTACTTAAACACGCTGTACATATTTCCATGGGGTTGTGGAGATGCCTAATATTAATGCAAAAAGTCATCATTTCAAGACTGCCTTGGATAATACAATGGACTTAAGAGTGTGCCAGCCACCAAATGGAATCTAAGAAACCTTTTATGATTTACAGCCACCTTTTCAAATGATTGTGCACCCTACGGCATCCTCCAATTACTGTCACTGCTGCAGTATTTCAGTTAATCTTTCTTTCGCTTTGTAGAACCCCATCTCTAAGTGAACCCAAAGGAGGGCTTCTTTACCCATTGAAACAGTTTCCAGTATGCTGGTCGCAGTCTCTGGCACAGTCACAAGGGCGACAGCCATTTTCTCCAAAGCCCCAGTAGCCCATGAGACATCTATCGCAGTTGGGGCCCGCCACACCTGGCTTGCAGTAGCAGAATCCCGTCTTGGGGTGGCATCGCCAGCTTCTGCTGAAAGTTGCGTTGGCAGAACCCATTGGCTGGCAGGCGCAAGCTATGGAGATACGGTAAGAGGTGACTGAGGTTACGTGCCCAGGGGTCAAGTGACATTTTTGCAAAGCTGATAAACTCGTGCCTTCTTCCTTATGCTCAGTAGCTTTAAGAACCAGTAAACATTGCATTGTCAGCCCACATTTGCAATATTTTTGTTTCTTTTAAACTCATTAAGCACAGCAAAACAAGTACAACTGGGACCCATTTCTGTGTGAGCGTCAGTTCTTCCAACCACACAAATCTTGACCAGGTAGGGTTTTGCAGCAGTGGCAGGAAGCCTCCACTGTGTGTTTATTTCTAAAGGGGCTTGCAGGTGATTCGCTTTTGAAGTGTTTCACAGAAGATTCACTAGCATGGACGAGGTAAAAAACGATAGCTATTGCCTATGTTGTCTTTCCTGTGAACACAGAGATCACAAAACTGCTGTTTCCTCTGGGGCTAGATGTGGCTTATGTGGGTGGTTCAGATGACCCAAAACATTTTTTTTTAATTTCTGCCTCTAAAGAGTCCACAAATTTCCTTCAGTGTGAGTTCTAAGGGACACATCTCACCATGCAGTGCGGTATGTGTGTAAGGAAGCTGATGAAATTCTTTGTACAAATACGTGAGCAGATTTGTTATAAGGCAGGTGGACAGAATAAGGGAAGATCTCTAAACTCACTAGACTTATTTTACGTGGAGCTGGAGATGAGGAAATAGGAGGAAAATAACCCAATTCTTTCTAATGCTGTTGCCAGTTTGACACCAGCCTGGCAACTCAAGTCAACCTGGCAATAAAGCAGAAAGTTACAGCTCCTGTGGGCAACTCTGCCTTCACAGACAATGAACTGTCATAATCCCCCCCCACCAGTACATTCCCAACATGACACCATCAGGGAATGAGGTGAATATATAGTGGTGCAAAGCCAACACAGTTGAGTCCTCTCCATCAGGGCAGAGGCTAGCTGAGATGGTCAAGCCTTGTGCCAACATCTCTGCAGAGGTGAAACACAAGCAATAAACATACTCACTCATTTCTGATATTCAGACAAGTTTGATTAACATGAGAACTGAGCTGAACTCCCGGCCTTCATATTTCACCTCATTTTTTGTATTAACAAAGCAGCATGCCCTGGCTTTTGCTTGTAGCAGGGACTGAAAAGGAAACGCATCACTACTTCATCCATCTGGAAGAGGCCAGAAATAAAATCTTGTGGCTAAGACCCTCTTTAACAGAGATTTTCAGTTAAATGTTGGACACACAGGGTGTTTGGATAGCTTGGATCAGAGGCCAGCCTTTTGGATACTTATCTGAACCAAACATGATCTCCAAAGCTTTTGAAGTTTGCCCATCATTGCTTCTAATCAAACTACTTTTCTTCATGAGCTCACAGATAAGAGACCAAATGACCACGCTGATTCCACACATCATTTTCCAAGGGCAAGGGACGAGTTCATGACTATAGGGAGTTAAATGTAGCAGGGAAAGATTCACTTTCATCTGCAGCCTCACAGTTGATGCTCGGGAAAAGAAAATATCTTTGGAAAATAGTACAAGAAAAAGGCTGAGCAATTTTGTTTAAAGGGCATTTCTCTTATGATCTGCTTACTACATAGTTATTTTTTTCACCATGCCCTGTGTTCTTTATGCCAATATTTTTAATAATATTATTACACTCTGCTGTAGACAGATCTCAGTCCGTTGTTTTCAAGGGACACTAGTACAATAGCCTAAGGACAGAAAATAAGCGTGCTGTCATGGGCAATGTACTCAACACAATGAGCTGGTTGGCGGATGGCAGCAGGCTCGCCTGTTTGTCACAAAGCAGTCTTGACTTTGGGAGCAAACCCGGGGATTTTGCTGTCAGTTCTGGAGAGCAGGTGTAACAATGAAGTGCTCATTAGCACTGACAGTTTCAAAGGCAAGTTCTGATTTGTTGCTGCTCAACTTGAGTTATTTTTGCCCAGATTTTTGCAGGGCTGACTACATCACCCTAGAAGAGGAGACACTTAGTTCTGTCCATCACTGAAGAAAATGGATGTTACAGATTCGGGGATAAGGAGGGGAAGCACACACATCCTTGACTGCAGACAGGTCTGAGCCACAGGAAATAAGAGGTTGCCAGCATCTGGGTTGGCTTGAATCCAGGTTTCTGATTTCACTGTAATGTCTCTGTACATAGGACCTACCTGTGGAGATTTCTTATATTTCTGCAACTTCTGGGACCATCTTTATTCCTATCTTATGTCTGGTTTTCAGGTTTCATCAGTTAGGGTCACATAACAGATGGGTGAATCATCAGCATCGTTAGACTACCTATCACCAACTGAGACTAGATCCCGATTCAGGAAGATGAGGCCTTCTCCCATCCTATCCCTAAGGGAAAGCATTACAGGACAGTGACTGACAGCACTGGCAGAAGCTGATGAGAAGGTAGGGAAAAAAAGCGTCCCCCACACCCCTCCTCATTTTGGGGATACAGCTCAGGAAAGTTCCCAAATGAACTGTGGGTCATATGCCCCAGTTAGAAACTGGGACAGCTTCTGGTGGGTCAGAAAGCACACTGACTCGATAAATGTACAACACTTTCAGATGAGTTACACAAGTGGCTTGCGAACGCTTCGCTCAGTCTGTGTTTATTTAGCATTTCAGCTTGGGTGTGTACATTGTCTGGCTTCCAGAGTATTACAGCCAAAATCCCAGTTGCGCATCTAAGGTAACTCCCAAAATAAGAGCCCACATGTCACATGCTGAAGGGGCAGCTGTTGATGACAGGGTTTTATCTGTTTAATAGAACCAGAGGTTTGCAGATAAACTGCACAAGTGAAGGAACATAAAAGCAAGTCTCCAAAACCTCACCCTTTTACATTTCCCAATATTTGACAACACAGCATCTTTCGCTGCTGATTTTTGCTTCTTTTCTCTTGGCAAACCCTAGTTTTCTCTCCATCTGCCTCCCTGTCTAACAAAACACCAGCCGACATGACAATGGCCTTGTTTGTCAAAGGCATCATCAATTATGTTAGGGACGGTGTGCAGACAGCTCTGGCTCAGAGATGGCTGGTTTATTTGGGTTCTCCCCTTGACAGCAGTGTAATGAAAAACTTCATCGTTGTCCTTTAGGACTGGCGATCAGTCGCAAAGTGTCACAAAGTATCCTCTTGCCTTTTAGTCTGACTCCTATGCTAAGGTTTTTTTGTCAGAAACTACTGTAAAAAGGAGGAGATAAGGAATAATGAAAAATGAATAATTCATATGGCAGTCTTTGCTCAAGTCCTCAATAAATCTGTCTGCCCTCAGCACAGCTGTCTTTCCCATGTAATTAGACACAGATGTAAAATATAATATTGGTTGCAACAACATGGCCCCAACTTACAGGGAAATAGCAAGTGCTCCAAGTAATTCAGCGGACTTTGGGGCATCTTGCCTTAACCTTCTATCTAATAATACTGGTAAGATATGAGCAGACTCCGGCTATTTGATGAAAAACAGGCAAAATGAAAACTCAAAGCCTTTTGAATGAGAAATACATACATGGGCGTCTTTGGAGCATATGACTAAATCAGGGCAATTTTTAAAGTATGTTAGATGTGGGAATTGACTCAGCCAGTGATGTTTCCTAAGTGAAGGAAGAAGATAGACAGCTGTGTGTGTGGTCAAGGCCGGTTACAACAGACTTTGAACCAGAATGTGATCAGCCCTTTGTGATATTACAATTAAAAGTTCACTCCCTCTGCTCAGAAGTAAAAGGATGAGAAGCAGAGCTTTTTAGTGGTGTGTGCGCACGTGCATCAGGGCACATTTTAATTTTCAACCCTTGTGCTTAGAGTAAAAAAAGCTTGTTTTCCTGGAGACCCTTTTTAATGGGTCTACATGCCTGCATTAGTTTTAAGCTAAGCAAAGGGTGAGTACAAAAGATAGTGCCATTTCAGAAGGATCCTTTAAGCCTCCAAATAAGCCACAGGAAGAGCCAAGGATACAGCAGCTTTTCTAACCATTGGTTAGGAAACGATTAGGCTTCCGAGTCAAAGCTCCTGTACAAGTCTACATCCAAACCACTTAATCCCGTGTTGTCACCCCCAATACCAGGCAGGTGTGTGCTGTGCTCTGGGGCTCTTCTCATGTCTTTCTTTCTTTTTTTTTTTTTTTTTTAATATAGATCTAAGCAGTGTCAAAACAAGGCTCTGCACGTGACCTGGCTCTCATTCATCCCCAGCTGCTAGGAACAGGAGATGCAAAGGGATGAGAGGCAGGCTACCTCTGCAGACAAAAAGGAATAGCAGATTCACACTTACATGTCAAAATTCAACAGATTTTCATTTTTTCAAGGGAATGTCTTTGCAGTCTCACATTGGAGGGTCAGCAAAGGGTGGTTTGGATAGTGCCAGGACATCCAATTGTTATACAACTTTTTTTTTTCTCTAGCAGTGATTAGGAGAGAATGCTGTTCATTATTATGACTAATGCTTAAAGACTCTTTTTCTGGGCCTGGGCAGTGTCCTGTTAACTTTCTGGGAGCCTGAGGGGGATGTCACAGCTGAACCTAGACTTTGCTCTGGATGGCAGAGCACTCTTCAAGCGTGCTTTCTCAAAAGGATTAGCACAGCATTTCATTCAGCTTTTTCATCAGATTTCCTTTCCCAGCTCAGTATCTACTGTACACAAGGGTCAAGTTTTGATCTCCCATTGAGGTTTTTGGGTTTTTCCTCCAAGTTCAAAATGGGAAGCTGAGGACCAGGTTGCTCTCACCAAAATCATCCATTCAGTGTGCTGTTTGCAGTTTATTACTGCTTTTCAGCACTTGCCCAGTGGGTGTGTTTTTCATTAGTGGTGTTAGCATGCTTTTCTCAAAGTGAGATGATGCCTTGGAATTGGTATATTTAAATCCTCACAAACATGCTAATCCAGAAGTGGCAGCTCTTCAATTTATGATCAGCAGGCTGAGGTATGAAAGAAATGTATTGGTGGTCTAATTGCCTAATTTCTTACATATTAGCGATTCTCAAAGCAGTAAATGTTTTTTTACTGAATAACCAGAGTTGGTTTTCGGCTCACACAACCTGAATTTTAGGCTCACACAACCTGAACAATTTACTCAAACCACAACAGATTAAGTTTAATAGCAATGCAAGTTTTGCAACCTAAAGGATGGGGAAGAAGGTCTCTATGTCACATCCTGCATGAGGCCTTTCCGTTCAATGTCAGCTCTAGGTGTAAGGAGCTGACAACAGTCCTGGAGGTGAAATCTTCCCTCTGTCAAACCGAGTCTGTTCTAACCAAATTAACTCTGCTGGACTGCACTGGTGTTTCTGGTTTTGCTGTCACTGTTAGTAACCAAGAATGAAACATTCCTTGAAAACACTCTGCAGAGGTACAGCATAACATGAAGTGCACAGTTACACACTGCCTGCAAACCACACAGGGAAGTGTTTGGGGATGAGTTCTTTCATCATACAAAACAGTACCCTATTAAGGTAATTTGTCAAATCTCATTGTGGGAATTCTCCTCACCTTAAATAAAAGAAAAAAGGCACAGACTAATCACCCCCCTCACAGGTTTCTCTTAACTCTGTAGTTATATCTGTACTGTCCCTTCTATTTCCACACAGGTACAAGCATCGTGCACACATCAGACTGTAAAAGCTGAGGCTCTCTAGAGTGAACTGCACTACTCTCCTTATATCTTGATGGGGCAAGCGTTCATGCATGCCTTTGCACACCCGTGAAAGGTCCCATTGACTTGAATCATGCACAGATAGGGTCATGCTTACCTACTTAACCCGTTAGATTCATCTCAACCAACAGGAACGCTAGTGCAGGCCTGTGATTCAGAATACCTCTTAAGTCAAGGAA
>NW_010249817.1:28085-35439 GCF_000690775.1 Eurypyga helias
TTCGGCTCATCTATCTTGGGCATCTACGTTAGGCTGCAATAAATCATTCCCTAGAGGTCTCGTTGTTTCTCCACTGACTGTACGGGGATCTTAGAAAAGATGTCTAACTTTCAGGTGGCTAAAGCAGGATGGCAGCTATCTAGGCCTGACTGTGCAAGTCAGAGCAGAAACAATTGTATTTAGGGGTCTTCTGCCGGCAGCAGCATGTTCCCAGGTGAAAAGAACGTTGTTGTGCTTGACAGGCGTGGTAGGAATAAAGTCCTTTCAACAAGGTACATTTCTGAACAGTTTTTCTTTTGCTATGCAGAGTATTGGCAGGAGGTACTGAGCGGTCTGTAACCAGACCAGACAAAAGAGGCAAAGGTAGAGTCAAGGTCTGATTTCATCCAGGCAGGCTGGTCTAGGGTTTCCACACAGATAGGCTGTATTTTCAAACAATGTTTTTTCCTTTTCGCTGGTCTCCAGTGCTCCTTGATTTTAGTGGTTATCTAATATTACACATGATGTTGGTTACTACACCATCACCCTGCTGTTAAATACAAGAGTTCATACACAGATTCTTTCACATACTATGAGATTGAAAACTAATCTTCTGGCACAAGTATTTATTCTCATTACAGTATTTCCCTGTAGCAAATCTGCCCAACATAGAAACAGAACTAGAAAGGGGCCACTAAATAACACTATGGGATACAAGGTGAGTTAGATAAGCTCACCCCCAGCCCTTTCTGCTGATCGGTGTTCTGTGATGAACGTTGTGAAATCAAAAAAGAAGGGGTCATATGGAAAGAGTCTGTGCTGGCACTAAGGTCCAGTTGAAAGAATAAAAAAGAGCAGAAACATAAGATGTGTTGTGCACAGAATATTTAAGCGATATCACAGGCCATACAGCCCCAGGGAGAGGAGTGTTTGTAACCTGAGTGTTTAAGAGGAATCTCAGTGAAGACCTAAGGATCAGGAAAGCACGATGCCAATGGCTGTGTGTATAGGTGACAGTTGCAATGCAGGCAACTGATGTCTGAGCTATGAGGAAGGAAAACTATCCAAAGGGAGAAAAGAAATTATGTATATGGTTGGAAATAGTAACCTTCCAAATAGATGGCAGATGGAATCAGATGTGTGAAGCCTGGCAGGACACTCAGGAAATGTTTACACTAAGTTATGGAGATTTGGGCTATGTTCCAGACTGGCTGGGTACAAGCTACCTTGATCAGAGGTTGTACACCCACATCAGTACCTCTGTGCCCGAGTTGCTTCCTAACACATCCTGCTGAAATGATGCAATTAGTATGGGCAGAGCACCCCAGAATCCAGAGATAAGTCTGAGTGAGCTCTGATCTATTTGTTCCCAAGTGGATATGCATGGATTCATGCTTCTACACCTCCTGCAGCCATTATGATGTATATATTTACATGCACAGATGTTCCATTATCAAATGGAATTTAACAGTAGCTTACACATAGTCACACAGTCTTGAGAGATGCAGAAAAAAAGCCCATCTAAAGAAAATGTGCCTCAAGAAAAAAGGAACCATATTATTTTAAATGCATGCACAAGAAGAACGTACCTTTCCCCACCTGGAGAACTGTAGCAGTTATCACACACAAAATAGAAGTCTGATATGGGGTGGGGGGAAATAGACACAGAAAATCAGGAAGAGGACCTTTGATCAGAAAACTGTAGTTTAGGAACAGAATACAAAGAAAGGATAGTAATACTTGTGAGTTGATTCTATAGGGGTTATTGCTTCTATAGGGGTTATCGATTTCTTTCTTTTAATGATTCTTCCACCATTCATCTGCACCACACAACACAACAGTCACTTACGTTTGCAGACCTCTATAGAAGTCATGGGTTTCCCTCTATCTCGGTAATACCCCGGTTTGCACCTCTGACACCGATGTCCCTCTGTGTTATGCTTGCAGTTGTCGCAGACTCCACCACTGCGCTTTCCCGACGCCAGCCAAACGCTCAGATCAAAGTGGCAGCTATCAGCGTGGTTGTGACAGCGACACTCTGGCAGGAACCAGGAGAATATATTTCAGGCTTATATAATAGGCACAGCAATACTATTCCAATGGTATCATTTTCCTACTGTGAATCATGGAGGAAATATCTCAATGTAACACATTTCATCTGCCTGAAACCCTTGATTTTCACAAAAACTAGAAATTGCAGCACAGAATGGGAGTCTCAGCAGGGTCTGAGAAGCTCGGGTGGTTGTGAGCTATGTGCTATCCTTACAGGAAGAGAAACCAATCTGATGGTATTGTAAGCCCTGCACAAAACCCCAGAGTACTAGAACACATGAGGGGATGTAGCTGCATGAAGAACAGATTTCTGCCTTGTAAATTCCACTTCCCAACAGCCCAAATGGGTCAGCTGCAGTAAAACAAGGGGCATACTGAAGTTCTCCATCAGTGACCACCAGCATATCCCCAGTTTCTGTAGTGGCACCATTAGTGTAAATGGACAGAAGTCTTTGTTTTGGTAACTCTGCCTGCTGTCATGGTGAGTGCTCATCCCGAAAGCCTGGATGAGTAAACTCCCTCCCACTTACTTCTGCATTCGTTTGGTGCCCCTGTTTTTCCGTCTCCTGGCTTCCAAGGCTGATCGTTGTATAGCGCTGCACACTTCTCACAGTGGTCCCCCGCCGTATTGTGCCTACACACACACTTCCCGTGGACCTGTCAGGGGAAAGCGAACCCGTGCAAATAGCTACGCGCACAAACACGGTGGAGTGCCCACCAGCCTCACGAGGAGGTGGGACTTCTGTACAACTCCCACACAGCTGCTGGCTCTCTTAGGAAACCCACAGAGCCTGTGCTTAAATGTGTAGCTTTATATCCTTACACAGTCACTAAGGATGCAGATTTTTCCTCTGTCATCTTATTTAGATGCAAGTGGCAACAATCATCTTTTTTTTTTGTTCTCCAGTTGGCTGTTTTACTACCACGTTGATGAACAGCCTTTAGACTATTTGAACTGGGTAAGCTAACACAGTTTATTTGGATTTACAAGTTCAGGGCAAGAGCATGCAAAGAGCCTGAGCAGGTCATCACCTCCAGGCAGTGTCAAATACACTCTTGGCTAGCAGGGCTGAGTCACAGGAGAGCATGGCCTCACAGAGGATCCTGGAACCTGTCTTATCTGATATTAATAGTGGTCTGGAAAAGTGTAAGTATAGGTCAGTGGAATCACCATGGATTACTAGATTATAACTGTTAGGAGAATGAACAAATAATCCTGAATCTCCTAGCAGAGTCAAAATATTAAACCTGGTAAATACCAACCAGTGTACCTACAGAAAAACAATCCAAACCACATATTCTGTGAGAGGAAAGCACGGATGTTTAAAGAGACTTAGGTTCAGTAGGCACCAATGTACCATTTTACGCACACATATGTAAGGAATAGGTTAGCAGAAAAGGCACAGTAAAATTTCAGGCAGCGTAACTAGGAGTCCTGTTAGTCCAAGTGGAAAAGAAATTGTACCTGCAACACTGTGTTCAGTTCTGAATATCTTATTACCAGATAAATGAGAAACTGGAAGATGTTCAACAAAAATGAGTGCAACCTGGCAAGACTGAAGAATGGGGGTGACCTACAAGCACTAAGCATATAAACCCACCTAAGCTAGGAAATGGTTTACAACATATTAGAGGGGGAAACAAAGAAAGAAGTGCAAAAAGTATTGACAAAAATTGGCTGAATAATAGAGTTCTTTGTGAACATTTGCTTGAAAAATTACTTGAAAAAAAGAACTTGCTTACTCTGTACTTATCTGCCTTCATTGGAACAAAACAATGAATTTTAATCATGGAAATATTCTCATATATGTCAGTTTTGGAATCAGGTATTCACACCAGAAGCCTGATCTTGGAAATTGAGCTGGTCCAGCCTTCAAACAGAAAGTTACCACTGAAACTGATTCTGTTCTCAAGGCACTTCACACCCCAGGAGTATGGTAGCCAGTTCCACTATAGACTGTAGTTTGGTGCACAAGATTCTGTAATATCAAGCTACATCCAATAATGCTTTACAGAAGGGTTTTTTTTGTTGTGATTGAGGTTTTTGTTTTGTTTGGTTTTAATTAAGAAAAGGGATACCAATGTTTGTTTACAATACCTCAGAGAAAGGATATCCCTGAGAAATTCTTTGAGGAAATATCCAGCATGTGGTGTAGGAGAAAGGGAAAGGCGGGACCATAGGCCATGTCCTGCACCCATCACAAGACAAGCTGCTAATTAGTGCTATTTCACATGCAGAAAACACTTGCGCTAGAGCAAGAAATGCACAGAAATCAGGGACTACACCCCTCTGCCTCCATGCACCGGGGAAGGATGCTAAGCTCTGTAACACCACTGTCACTGCTCTGGCCCACTGCACGTTACACAAAAAGCAGAGGCTGAGATTTCATTTTGACGGGGGTGTGAATTGAATCTAATCCTTTAATCTCACCACTAATGTGAGTTATGTTTCTCCATATTCTTTTGTCAAAGTCAGGCTCTCCCTTTGCAGTCCCCCCCGTCCCTTATTTCACATAGCAGGTAGCTTGGGACCAAGAGGGAAACGTTCGAAAGAGCAGTTGCGTGAATGCGCTCCCCTGCCCCCAAACCCATCTCCCTGCAGCAATTTGCTCTCCGCTCCCCTGGTTTCTAATCCTCCCAGACCAGATATGTCATGTAGCTAGCAAAGGGGATAGGCTGCAGCTGATGCCATCGCCCTCCGTGGCCAGCTGGCAGCTTTGCTGCTGCACAGAGCGGTTGGCTGCCTCCTCACGGAAGACTGAGCACAGACTTCAGGGTATGCATTTCTGTCAGAGCTCAGCACCAGTAAACCTCAGGAGGATACAGCATGTAGCACATTATGTGGTGCCTCTCCAGACCTTTGCACAAGAAAGCCATCCATGTTCAAAGCACTAAGTAGAATGACAAATTACAGTGACTTAAGACAATAAAACTGAAGAGCAACAGTGTTGAGAGCTTCTCCCACTTCGGGTTTGGCTCTTCAGGCATTTAAGTTTCCCTGTGCGGACACAGTGTCTGCTTTTCAAAAGCCACAGAACATAGAGAAGAACCAGAATTGGGGAAAGATAATGGAAGCCAGAACCATAGACTTCAATGTCCCTAAATCTCAGGCACTATGAACTTTATAGCTCATTCCAAAATGGACCAGAACTGAAACCTTGGATCCAGTCATTTCTGAGGAAAATGCTGGTATATTTCAATGCAAAATTTGTGAGTTGTCCCATTGGGGTTTTTAGAGATATATACACAAACTGTGCATTCACTATACACAAAAAAAATTTGTGTGAACAAGAATGAGATTGTACATTTGGGAAATGGCAGAATTAAACGATGCAATCTTGTTTAATCTTTGAATGGCATGATCAGACATTCATTATTCCACAGGACCCTGTGCTTACAGGGCACAGCACAGATGGTGTGAACACTCATGAACAGTTATTCAGAAAGCAAACAGGAAAACTCAGTGGCAAAGGAAGAGTGTGGTTGTTCTTTGGAGGTAGGTAGATGGGTTAGTTTGCTCATTGCCCACTGATTTGTTGCAAACTGTAGTTTGTGGAGGCTATCTAGGAATGGCATGTTATGAGTAGGACAGAGGCATAAAGGAAGCTTCCTGCCTGTGATCCCTGCTATTGAACAATTTACCAAATACATGTGGAAGGATGACTGGCTTAGACAAAAGGGTTGAAAAGCCAAGCAGCCAGCAGACAGGAGAGGCACTGAGCAGGCAATAAACAGTGTAGCTGGCATGGAATTTTTTTTAAAAAGTGTTAGGTCTGAGGACTAACCTTTTTTGTAGAGGTTTAAGAACAAGGAAAAGAGAATTGATGGATATTGGGACAAAGGTAAAGGATAATGGAAGAGAAGGCAGGTCTGCCATATGTTATCTATGGATTGGTGTCTCATGGAAGATTATTTCCATGTAAAATAATCTTACAGTTAGCATTCACAGGTGAAAACAGCTAAAGAGGAGAGTACAAATGAGGTGACAAAAGTACAGAAGGGGTGGAGTAGGAGAAGAGAGCAGTGACAAATAGTTTGACTAGAACACACACAAGAAAGGTGATTCACAGATGTAAACGGCCACTGCAGAAAGAGAGGTTAATGCAAGATAAACTGAGCTGTTAAGAGACCTGTTACAGTTAAACGTGAGGGTAGGTGAGGTAGCTGCAAGTAACAAGGCCAACAATTTGTTCTGTTAGACGGGAAGAGATAGGAGAGGCAGTCAGACACCAAAGTCCAGGAAGGAACAAGAATGAAATACAGGAAGCTATCAGATAAGATAGGAAATGGGATATCTACTTAGGGAAGAGAGAATGTGAAAATCACACTCAACACCAGCACAAGGACAGCAGGCATGTCCCTGGGTTGTTACTCACTGCTGAATTAAGTCCACACGTCTCTCACAAAAGTGGGTCCAAAAAACTAGAGGACTCTGTTCTCTACGAAATGCAAGACCTCAGGGTGCACTGGATCTTGCTGGAACACTGAGATGATCATGCCAAGGTAGATAAAATAGTCAGAAAAGTACAGATTCAGGGGAACCACAATGATTTTTTTTTTTCTGGGCTCTATAAAGCACTGTGAGAGTTTCAAGGATATAATGGTGATTAAGGAGATGATGGTCAAGGAGCAGCAAGGGCAAGTTGCTCTTTAAGGGTTGAAGAGCTACAGCACAGGCTGTGCCCTTGCTGAGGGGGCACCATCCTGAGCACAGTCCATTGACAGCCCCAGGCACAGCAAGGAACGGACTGGGGAAATACATGAGCAGCAAGAGACAGGGCCAGAAACAAGCTCACAATATCAAAGTCCACCCAGAGACAAGCTACAACCTGTGAGGTAGTCCACCAGGAAGGAAGATACCTACAGCACAGGCCCAAGGTCCATCCAGGAGGCAGGGCCAGAGGCAGGAATACCAACAGTCAAATACCTCAAACAAGGAGAGCTAGCCCTGGGCTGAGCTTAAATGGAGTCCCAAGGCCAATGGGCAGAGATCTTGGGTAGGAGTCCCAGGTGGGGCTGGTCAGGGCTGTTAAAGTGCTTTTAGTGCCTTCAGGACCCTGGTAATAGTACTTTGATTGCCACAGGATTAATGTAATTGGAAGCTTTAGGGTATCTGACTACTAGGAGGCATCTGAGGAAAAAAATACTTCAGTTTTCTAGATTTGGGGCTGGCAATCCGGGTGGAAGGAGCTTAAAAGCAAGGTGTGAGGAACAGAGGCTCACATGAGATTCATGCCATCAATTAGGAAACCTGGCCAGTTTTCAGCTAAAGCCCGATTAGTTTATGACACGGATTTATGTGAATACAGACAAATGTATTGGT
>NW_010249817.1:35473-52566 GCF_000690775.1 Eurypyga helias
TTCTGTCTCACATCTCTCATATTTCACTTTATCCTCAATGTTCAATGTGTGATGCTGCATTACTCAGCATATACTGATCCTTAGATACAAAAGTATTTAGGCCTGAATGAGCTTTTCTGCAGTGCTCATTGCTGCAATAATTGAGCACTTCAGAAATATTACAGAATTTATTTTTATGACACCCTCTTTCATCTGCTTCCCCTCATTACTGTGCTAACTCCAGTTGTCTCCAAGGATCTTTCAAATTTATTGGAGCATCATTGTACTGAGAGTTCAGTAGTTCTGACAATTTTTTTTTTAAACTGGATGGTGCTCTCCAAAGTTACTGTGGGGAGTGGATCACAGAAATATCTGCGCTGGCAGGCAGGCAGACAGTGTGATCATATAAACCTCCCTATTTCAAAAATCAGTCTGAAGTGCTATATGCATAACCTGTAATACTCAGTATTCTTGCAGCCCCGCTTTCTGTAATGCGTGGTGTCAGCTTTGAAAGATGAAACTGTTGCTTTAAATACTGATATTTTCGCTGCAACAAGCTCCCAGGTTTTTCATCAGCTTTTGCAAAGGGTACAAGTTTATAGGCTGACATACTTGCAGTTAGAGGATATTATTAGTCCAGGAAAGGAACAAAAATGTTATGCTATACTCTCAATCACCATCATACAGGCTTTAATGGGCACTTGAAAGCAAGCTCTGCTTTTGTGTTTTGATGTAACACCTATGTTCTCAGGCTGTGGTTTCATGATGTAAAAAGTCTTTGGGGGCAATCTTGATTTGAGATATTTCTGCTTTCCTTACTACTTCTTTCTATGCTATCACCTTCTGCATCATGCCCTGAGTCATGTGTAAATTGGGCTGTGAAACTAAACCATGTTAAAAGAAAAATTAAAACTGCTTTTTTCTTCCTTGGCACTAGTGTTTTTAATCTGGATTAATCCCCTCATCTGCCTCACAGTACAGTTGTACTGTTACAAGTCTGGTACTGCTGCCAAATGCTTTGATGTGTACATCTACCACCTGAGCATCTTTGAGTCAGGATGCAGAGGAGGTTATAGCTTCATGGATTTTAATGCCAGGGTGATCAGCTCCAATCATTTATCTTGACCTGTTGTATACTAAGCTATGAATTTCATCCAGTCGTTCTTCCACAGGGGTAAGTAATTTCTACTTGATTTATAGGAAATAGTGTAGAACCACATCTTGCTTTTATACAACCTTTCCAAGAAATCACATGATACTTATTCACCTTTGACTGCACAAAGTTGCTTCACCTGTATTCTGATCTGCAGCTGAGAGAGCGAGTGGAAATTTTCCATCTGTTTGTCCCGCAAGTTTCTGATTTTTTTAAGCTCTGTTCAGCTTTGTATAATACCTGAAGGCTCTTGCTTTCTCTCTGCCCATTTAGTTTCTTTTAGCTTTTGACTTTCAGCAAATGTTGTGCTTGTTGCTCTTTCTCTTGGGCTATTCTCAGTCTATTTTTGGGCTTTTTTCCTAATGAATGAAGGTTAAATTTGGAAGCCTTCCAGAGCAGAGCAACTGTTGCTGATTCAGAGAAAATGTTTGTCTTTGGGCTCTGTATTCACTTTGTAATGTCGCCAGAGAAATTTTGGATACAGCAGTTTGCAATGACATCAGAGGCTAGTCCCTTACCTGCTTTTAGTAATACAACTCTTCCTGGGTCATTTTTAGTGATTAAATACAAAACAGTGTCTGCTGTTCTGCTTTGTTTCTCTTACAGTTCAAATGAGCTCTGTTGTCTTTCCAAATGAAGAGATGTATCCGTGCAGATTTATAATAAATGCTTCAATATCAGGTCCTGAGGAGAGTACATATCATAGAATCACAGAATGGTTTAGGTTGGAAGGGACCTTAAAGAACATCTAGTTCCAACCCCCCTGCCATAGGCAGGGACACCTTCCACTAGACTTTTAAGAGACCAAATTTAAAATTTCCTTAACTTTTTCAAATTTGCAAAGACCTAAAAGAATTGGTGGCTTGGGAGTATGTCCCAGGTTTCAGTGCCTGCTATGGGTAGATTGACCCATATTCCCTGCTGTAATCAGGAATAAAAAACAGCCATTATTTTCGTGTGTGAATTGCTGGTTTCTGGGGAAAGGTCTAATAAGTGTATATGTCTGAACACTAGTACACATATGGGTGTTTTCTGAGGGAACTGAATTCTGGCTCGTACTTGGTCACTTTGGTAAATGAGGTCTGAGGGATCTTGGCAGGGACAAGTAGAGCTGGGACATTTGTGGCAAGGCCACCTGAGCCCATACATGTTTTGGTCTCCACAGCAGTGAGTGAATGAGCTGTCGCTGGTTCCAGATTCACTGAAAAGATAATGGTGAATAAAAATCCGTGAGAGTGTTTAGCTGAATGTTCAGACAGGCACCACTAAGGTGTTTTTGAACAGTAACAAAAGAACAGGATAAATGGACCAGAAGAGGTATGAAATTCATGCTTCATGTGAGGGAATACAACTCAGCCTGTGATAGTTTGAAGACACAACTCCATCCTCTGCCCGAATTCACCTTCTTCAGCCTTTACATACCTGGCTGTGTCTTAGCCCACATTTAACTCACCTTTCTTGTTTTCTTCCTGCATGCTAGCTTGGGTTTTATTCATTCTGGGGCTAAGCTGTCCTTTTATTTTTACCTGTAGTGCCAATAAGTCAATAAGTCAATCAATGTGTAACAAACCGCAAACAAGTGACAGCTGTCATGCTGAAATGCAGCCCCTGCGTTACAGTGGGTCACCAGCTCTTGGTGAGTGTTTTAAGAATGGAGGAAGCAGAAAAGGGAGCAAGGCTCAGTATTTTAATATGCCTGAATCGCAGCATAATGAGTAAATACCATCATTCAAACCTCCTGAAAGTGATTGGCACAAGTGAGTTTGGTCTTGTTCAAGGCTTTGTTCCTAATGCCACTGAACAGTCTGGCCTGACTGCCATCCTTTGCTGTAGAAAGGCCCAGAATTAGTTTTCACAGGAGGAGGAAATTGGGGAAGCTCTAGACTCTGATATATGGACAAGGATTTGTGGATTTAAAGGTCTGGCATAATGGGTTAGCACACAGTGGACAGTTCAGAGAAGTTTGGACATGACCTGTTCATTCAACAGACAAAATAATTGTCATTTACTTTGTAGTAAGTCTGGCTAACTCCATCAACTCTCCTGACTTAGCTGGGTTTCCACTGGTTAATCCAAAGTGGCTCTAGACTTGTGTGATTGAAAATCTACTCCCAAAGTGGGCCTGTGAGCTCTTCTCTGAATTTTTACCTCTGTACTGAGTGAACGTGGCAGCATGCATAGCTCCCATTCAAGTGAAATTATGTTGAGTAATGGAACAGATGAAGCCAAGAGAAAAACAATTTCTTGAACTTCTTTGCAGATGGCTGCAGCTTGGAGGGTGGGGGAAAGGCAGGGCTGAAAAAGGTGCAGGACCAGAAAAATTTATAAGGGATGTGGGAAGGGAGAAAAAAAGGGCAAGAAAATCCATGATTTAGCAGAAAACTTGTGCATAGTGAAGAAAGGAGTCTGAATTCCTAAAGGGTGCAAAGCTAATCCCCAGGACTCTTCCAGCACAGTGAGTGAAAGAAGGCAAGGAAATATATGTAGGATTTTGTAACTTTTGCACTAATATGGATTTTTTTTGTGCAAAATTTCTCCATATTTTGTGTGCACCTGCTGCTAAAGTGTTAAAATGCAAACCCCATGCACCCACAAGGTCCAACTCTAGAAAGATTCTCTTAAATTACTGTGAGGTTTACTGAGGATGAGTGAGCTGGCTGAAAGGCCTTGAAAAGCCTTTGTAAAAGAATGAAAACTTTTGTTCTAGTGACACGTAGGTGAGCTGAGGACAGAAACAACATAGCAGTCTATTCAAGCCCAGGGGAGCTTAAAACCAGAAGGACTTAATGTATGAGACCAAGCACAGCAACTCCTATGACTGTCACATCACAGCAACTTCCTAGTGTTGGTGGCTGTGTCAGATTCAGCTTAGAGAGGCAGAACAGTATATATTGCATGGATCTTAAATGAAATAACCTCAGAAATATGCTGTACAGCGGGATGTCAGAGAGATACTGGTAGCAAGTGGTGGCTGATAGCTGTGAGTTGAAGCAATTATTCCTCTTTCTTAGACACACACACACAGACTCTTTTACCTTCAATGTGAATAGCAATCCTTAGAAAAACTATAATGCATATTTTACCAGCCCTAAAATAGATTTACAACGGTTTCCAATCAAATGTTTCTACTAGCAGGGCTATTATGGTTCTTTCACAGAGATAGAAGTAGCAGAGAACATCACTTAAGTGATTAAAACAACAAACCCCACTATTGATGACAGCTATTAAGCAATAAAATCAAAATACGTTTAAATAGCTCACCCATAGCCATTGCTTTTAAGGAAAGCTGTGTTTAAAGGCTAATAATGTCAAACAGGAAATTGTTTGCTACCCAATCCCCCAAAATAGGAGATGTTTTCCTAGAAGTAAGAGATGAGTGTCTGCATGGGTGGATCCCTGATTCAGGAAAGCATTTAGGTATGTGTTTAAAAACCATTCCTGAATAGGCATGTTTTTCTGATTTGAACTTCAGCAGTGGTAAAAGACATTTCCACAACAATAATAAAATGTAGAAAAAACTTGTTGACTTTATAATTGTGGAATTCCTGCTAACTGAACCACTATATGGATCATACTGTCAAAATTGTGGTTATTCTCTAAACCATAGATACTCAAACATCGTGTTGAAATGCCAGATGCTCTGGCTGCAAACCACAGGTTCTCAGTAGAGCTCATGGAGAACCTGCATGGATACCAGCTTAAACAGGATGATGATAATCAGAAGAGGGTAGAAGCACAGCCCACACCCCCTGTCCACTACAAGCTAATTAAAGATACAGTATGCCTTGGTATATTGTCAAGGTATACCAAATTAGTCAAATTAGCCATCTTTCTTAAGATGAAACAGCACTCACAGACTAATTTCATCTCGGAGCTCAACAGAAGGCAGGGTATGTCTCCTCTAAAAGGGAGCGTTCTGGCCACTGCAGGTGGATGAGGCTGCACAGAAGCACAGTTCTCCTGCTGTTGTCTGCACTTCAGTGGGCAGTGCTAAGTGGAAGGGCAGGGGGTGGGCAGAACCTGCTACTAAGCAACGTAGGAATGGTCCCTCAAACCATTTTAGACCTGACCTTACCTGGATGCCAATTCAGAGCTGTGTGACCTACTGCTTACAGGTGTCCCTGCTATTCCAGCTGATAAGGCTGGAATGCAAAGTAGTCCGATTCTGTTGGGACGGGAGGACAATCTTGTCAATATTTGAATCTGGCATCAAAGAGCCAGCAAAGCCAGGAATATTCACACAAGCTATGGAGAGGAGTAACCCAGATTGCAGACCCTAAATCTGTGCTGAACAGGACTCTGAAACCTTTAAGAGCTTTCCATCAGGACTGCTACTTCAGGTTTTGTGTGATTTCAGGAGATCTGAGTCAAAACCGTAAGAAACCCAACCAGGATGAATAAATTTTTGAAAGGAAACACCCCAGCCACTAACCCAGAGGTGTGTTTGAATTTGGAGGATACAATATGTCTAAAGTAAAGGGGAAAGTTGTACCATATTTTTGCTTGGATTCAAATTTTTAACGATGCAGAAGGACAGGGGTGTTGATTTTGGGTTGGCATTTTTGGGTACTGCCAGTACCTGGCAGTAATGGATGTATTACTTTAATGTGTGGGTCTTCCTCACAGTCACCCTAAAATAGCAAGAGAAGCATGGGATGTATAGGAAAGCTCTTTGTAAGATTTATTTAGGTATTCCTCAGTTAAGGTGACTTTTGTGAGACTGTGATAAACCAGGATCTTCCAGATGTGAACTACAAGGTAAATCTGAATATGCTTTTCCAACTTTGATGTAGGTAATAGTTTGAGAACTTTACTGGCATTTAGAGTCAGAGGTTTGAAACACGTCTTGCCCTAAGAAACTTGGAACTCACTAGAATGATCTTCTAAAACTAAAGATGCTGCTGCCCTGTCAGCTTTGTTGTCATCTCTGAACACAAATATCTGAAACTTTCTCATCCATTTGCATGTTCCCACCAGGATTCTTGTGAAATGCTTTGGTCCACTGTGGGTAGCAAAGGTTTCAGTGATGCCACTTTTTTTTTTTCATGTAATTCATAACTAATTTTTGCTCTGTAATGTATATGAACTTTTTCTATGTCTTCACATCATTATGAGCAGAGCTTGATGTCCATATTAATTTTTAATTTTGGGGAAAAAAATCATTTCAGGGATCTGTTTCTAGAATTTATTCTAGTTTTTGTTGTTTTTTTTTTTTTTTAACATTCCTGACACTACTCATGTAGTTGATATACACAGGCTAACTTTTCTTAGACAAAGCCTGCTCTTTGAGTTGCCAGCTACAACAGAGAACAACTCCTGCATCTCTGAGTGCTGGAGGTCATGCAGATGGGCACAGCGTGGATCAGATAATGTGAAAACTTAGCTGGGGATTATCAGTAGAGCTGCCCACAATATTTGAAGAGGAGGTAATATTTGCAAGGGATACAATGGCCAAGAATATTGCTGTAGAAAAACAAGTTTTACTTTATGTAACCTCCATTATGCCAAACAAGGAATCTGACTTAGGACCAGATCCTGCTCCCTTTGAAGCAAGTGAAAACTTTCCATTTGCTTCATTGTGGAGGATCAGACCCAAAGGGAATCTAGTTTGTCTCTGTAAACAGGATGAAGAAGCAAAAGAAACATCCGAGGCAACTTGTAAGAATTTCCTGGCAGTGTAGGTACCAATAATTAACAAGTAAAAAACCCCTAATCCTTTGTACAAAACCATTTTGATCCAAATTTGCTTTCCTCTGTCCATGCTTACTTCTCATGCACTAGAAAGAGAATTGTGAAATGTTTGGCAAACAGAAAGGACTTTGGTCTAGATTCTGTGTTCTGTACGTGTGCGCTTTCTGCTTTGTAAACTTTATTCTGGAAGCACCGCTGGACTCAGCTAAAATGTGTCATCAAAGCAGATCCTAAACCTGACAGCTCTTACTAACTCTTTTGGAGCTTAATGAAGAAATAATTTACTGTAGAGCAACCCATAACTTCTGCACATCCTGCAACAGCAATACCTGGGGCAGGACTACATTCCATTGCATCCGATGGTGGACGAAGACCAGGTGTATTCAGGTGGCCAGGTCCTGGCATTTGTTTCTCTTATTTTCTATTTAAAAGAAAGTACTTCTCCATCGTTTCTGTGGCAAAATGCAGTATCAACAATATCCCTCACTGACAAAGGAGCTACTCATGAGAGTTTGAATAATACAGGCCATGAAATTCAGAAAGGAGAATTTTGTCCATCTATCTATTAGGTATCATAAGAAGCTATTTAGGTTGGGTATGATATCTCTGTGTCTCTATTTTTGGTCTGAGGAAGGGAAATAGAAAACAAGAAAACATTACTGTCAATAGCAACAAACCCCAAATTCAAGATATGTTTGCCCACAAGTTTCTTGCCTATTGTTTACTGCTACCAACTGCATGTCTCAAAGTTTTTCTCCTGTCTGACATGATATTTTTAGTAGTCAGTACGGGAAGTGTGATCTAGATAAGTTGTATTGAGGTGGGTGCATGGCTTATTGGGAAAAAAAAAGCCACATTGAAAGAGTAATTATTACAACACTGTGGCATCTGTGGCATTACTGCTCACAGAGCTGCATTTCTTACTGGCAGCCTCAGTGGAGAAACCAGAAGCTGAATGGGTTGTCATGATAGAATTGATATCCACAGATAAATTGATCATTAACAGATCATCTAGTAGTCATAGATCATCTAGTCCCTTGAAAATAGTATTGAAAAGTGTTCGTTCAAAAGTGTCAAGAAATTTACTTTAGTTTTCTCCATGATGTAGCCTCCACATAGTATCACTCCAGCAGTGCTAGAACTATCACAAGTGGAACAGATTTCTTTCAAGAGTAACAAGAGCAGACTTACAAGTTAGTTCAATTATGTCTCTTCTAAGACCTAAGTGCAGAGTGTTCTCAGGTTTTTGGGGCCTATCCCATGGCACGAATTACAGTTGTTTTCTACATAGACTTGCTTTTGTTTTTGTTAACTACAGAAAACAAATACATTGCAGGAAGACACTGAACTTTTAAGAGGCCGAAACTCTGTTACTTAAGCCTTTCTGTGGAGGTCTCTATTTTCCCAGCATTTTATTTGTTTGACAGCAGCCCAGGAAACATGAAACTGCTCTGCCTTCATACTGTGGTATCATCCACAGTAGCCACATTAAAACTGTGTGTCTTGAGACTTGCTCTGCCCATGTGTTCATTAAATATGGCCAGTGGAATGCATCAGATCATTCCTGGACATGCAGTGTTTGTTTTTAACATCTCTTTTCCCTGTCCTGTTTTAGTCACCATCACTGCCAAGAAAGGAGAATTGCAAGACGACAAAGATTTTTGTTGCAGTGTAGTTTGGCTGATATGGAATGTATCATTGGAGATCGCCACTCCACAACTAAGGCCTTTTCCTTCTGCATGTGGGCAAGGAGATCACCATGTTGTAAAATACAAACCTGTACATTTATCTAAACTCCCTTGTGCTAGCTGTGTAAACCAAATCCTGAGGTCTGTGATCTCTCCCTTCACTACTGCAATATCATCATCATTAGATGAAATGTAATAGGATCCAGGAAACTGGCCTTCCATAAGTGGGTTTTTTTTATTTGAAAGAAAGCTAAGGTGTAATGATTAAAGTGCGGAAACGAGGAGCAAGATAGCATGATCATCTTTACTCCAGACTTGTATGACCTGAGAGCTGATTCTTAAATTTTGCACACCTGAGGTCTCACACTTCTCTGATTAGTTCAAAATTGCAAAAACTAAGGAAGAATATGGAAATAACCTTCCAAAAATATCAGCAGAATGAGGATTAACTGCTCTCCATGATCACTAGGGGGAGGGGATAAGAAGGAATCACCTCAGTTTGCAGCAGAGGTTATTTAGGTAGGCACTGAGGAAGAGCTTTCACACTGTCATAATGGGAACAACTGCTGACAGTTGCCACTGAATCTCCTTCATCAGAGATTTTCAAAAGCTAGTTCAGTAAGCATTCACAAGCAAATGGCTTAGGTATGCTTGATTATACCTTAATGCAGAGACTCAGGCCAGCTCACTCATGGTGTTTTCCAGCCCTCCTGAAGGATTCTAGAGGTAGTTAAAGCTCTGGAAGGCTTTTCTTACTTCCTGCTGCGTTTGAGTCCCTTCTTAGGCAAAGACGTGCCAATATCTGTGCCTGTGCAAATGATGCGATGCATCCACCCTCTTGTCTCCTGGGACATGAGTCACTCATGAAGTGTGTATCACCTCCTGCCCCATGAAGTCACTGATGGCACAAAAAGATTCTATTCCTTTGTGACTGGTGGGAAAAGAAATCCAACTGTAGTTTACAATGGTTATGCCAGTAATATACACAATATTGTGTTTGCCTTTTCTGATGAGCAGTGTTTATTCTTCAACCATCTGTATTAATTTAGCATGTTACTCATCTGTTGGGTTTCATTATGTGCATATTTAACAGTTTGCAGTAAGGAGGATTCACTCTTTAAACAGCTTTTCTCCACACAGTTAGTATTAAGTGAGTCTATATCCGTAGTTAACGGAATCTGATAAAATCACCTAGTGCTAGAATACTATAGCTAAACCTTAGATTTATATCACAGATGGAACTAATTCAGAAATGATGTTGTAAGTATTGCAAGTCTCATACAGTCCTAATTATCTTACAATATCTACGTCTGAACCTAGAAAAGTTGATAGGAAGTCAGTGAGTATACATTCCAGAAGAAAATAAACCAAAATGTCAAGTGTACCATATATCTAAAGGGTCAGAAATTAGCTGAGGATGTGTTTCTTGAGTCTATTGAATCAGAGTGCACCTGGGACCTAAGTTCTCAGAGTTATTTTGGTTTTCAAACCCCCTTACAGAGACAGATAGCCTTCTGGAACCACTTGAGCCTTTGACTAGTTTAAAGAGGTTTGAATTCTCTCTGTTGTATGTGTTGAGGTGTACCTGGGTATTTGGCTAGCATCATTTCCCTGTGACTGTTGTTACAGTTCTTCTGTATAATACTTGGAGCTAAATCAAAAAGGAGACAGTAATTGCTCCCCCCGAATCACACCTGAGTATGCAGACAAACACAACTAGCATCTTCTGCACGGCCAGGGTCAAGGAGAGTTAAAAGTCTGAACAGGGGGTAGTCATACCCCTCTCATCCATGGAGGAGAAGAATCTTCCTCCAAGGTCTGACGTTTAAAATTTAAAAATCAAACTTATTTTAAGTGTAATGGATAAAAGAGGGGAGAGCAGAAATTATTTCCACTTCCTGAAGGTTGCTCTCTATGTAATGAAAGTAACAAACACACAGAAGGCTGAAAATCTAAAAGTAAAGGCTGAAACTCTAAGTACAACAGAACTGATCATGTCTCACAAACTCCGAATAACAGAGATTTGAGATCTGATGCTGAAATTCTGGTCAGGGCATTCTTTGCATCAAAGAGATTAGTTCAGTTCTGTGCAGGCATATACCTAGGAGATTTCATTCACTATATTTGGGATTGGACCTCTGTTCCAATTACAAAGCCCCTTCACAGTGCAGAGGTATTTTGAGTTCCAGAGTTTATAGAAGGACCCATCTCTAGCAATGCAATTAATACACATGGAACTGCAGCATGGGTTATAGGAATCTCTTCCCAGAGTGCTTTAAGTTTCACTAATGTGGATTAAGAGTGCTGCCCTTTTTTAGATGGGTTTAGGAAGGGTTGTACAGGATCATACACAAAATGTACAGTTAGGCTGAGAAAAGACAAGCAGGTAACACATCTAGTAAGTTGGTGAATGTCTAGAACTCACCACGTTCTCTATGACTCCCGTCCTGTTGGCCAGCTCGCATTCCTCTGCATGCCCATTGCAAAAGCAGCTTCCCCGGATGATCAGGTCATAAATAGCATAGTGGGCAAATCTCTGAGGTTTCTCTACCAGCCCTGAACCATGGCATGGGCATTCATTTAACAAAAGGAGGCGGAGGTTGGTGAGCTTCAGGAGATCTTGAGCCTCAAGACTATAGGGGTCTTCAATCTTGTTAGCTGGACTTAAGGCACGATAAATCACCTGAAAGACAGAAGAGTCATACGCAGGAATAGATGTGGACAGGAAACATTCCTGAATAATCTGCTTAAGCCGTTGTGGGGCTGTGATGGATCCCAAACAAGGGACTTGCCCTTGGCGTTCTTTGGCCCTGCCTTATAAGTGGTGGCAGTGTCTGTCTGACTAACACTGTTAGTGGAGTGAAGGCTTTGTTTCCATAGGGATTCCCTCTTTCTCTCTCTTTCTCTTTTTCTTTCTTTCTAATGAACTGGCCAATTTAAGTACTGGCAACATGTAAAATACTTTTGCTCCTTTTTGCTTCCAGAAGTCAGAAAATAGCTTATGGCACATGCCTGGAAGATAATTCTGTTGCATGTTGATGGCACATGGAGAAATAAACACCCTTAAGCTTACAGAACTGACTGCTTCACACTGAGCCACCTGGTAGTACCACAGTGAAGGCAGCGGTACATTTCCCACCTGTCCACAGAATTTTCTGTTCAGTTAGCTCTGTTCTTTTTTCTTTTAATTCCCTTCTCTTACACTCTCAGCTACTTACAAAGCTTAAACAGCCCTGTGTGGTGAGAATAGAGGTGCCTGTATTTCCTTGTTTGATAGAGCTATGGGCAGATTGCCCAGGCTGTGCAATGCAGGTGCTACATTCCACTGACTAATGAAGCCATGACAAAATATCCCAGGCCTTTCCACCCCAATGTCTACATTCCCCCCGTCAATGGAACCATAAGCAAATGGCCCATTCTGTTGTCCAGGTGACCAGCATTCCCCTTACTGATGGATTCACAGAACAAAGACCAAATTTCCTCTGTCCAGTTCCCCTAATCCAGGACGGTCTGGTCTTTTCAGTGGACACCAGTTTTATGAACCCTTTCTCCTTCATCCCAGTCCCCTGTGGAGCACACAGAGGTGGAGTGGTTTCTCAGAGCTCTGAGCACCTTGTCGTGTACCGGCACACACATCTTCCTCCCACATGGTTAGTTAATCAAAGAACAAGGCAGTGAACAGGATGGAATTGTTCTGCAGAGCCTGCTAAACTCTGTGATCTCAAAGCAGGGTTAAAACATAAGTACTGGTATATTAATAGTTAAAAGTCCTTGTGAAACTGTTTTAAGTTTACATAAAACAGGAAAACCAAGGGTAGAGCAGCCTATTCATTTACTGTTTTTTACAAGCTCTATTCTCACACTTAGCTCTCTTGTCTACGGCTTCTCTAATATATATGCCTAGTAAAAATGGTATCTTCTTTCAGGGTAGCTCTCCAGAGGATACCGAACAGATCAGTGGCTTCAGAACATAAATGCCAGAGGTACTTTACTCCAGGACAAGATATCTGGAAAAAGGTAATCAATATGTCATTAGCTTCTTCAAGATCTGTACTGGTCCTGCCAGAGACCTCCTTATACAAGGCTGGGCAAGGGGCTGCATATCTCTGTGCCCCAGTACTCCCAGTTGTGAACAGATATGGATCTCTTCACAGGAGACAGAGAAGAAGGGTGAATGAGGTGAAGAACAAAAATTTTTACTAGGCCTCTCTGAAGGAAATGACTAGGTAATGGCCAAAGTGTTTCCTTTTACTCTATGATTCTGGCATTATACCTCTGCTTGATGACAATAGTCTTGCACTATGCTGTGTTAACTGTGAAGGAAATCTTGTGGATTGTATTGCTCTACTGGAAACCTATTTTGTATAGAGTGTTCTAAGTTTAAAGAGATGGATTCATGTTTTGGGATCTCCAGTCAATTATCCTTCCTCCCCATGTCTTAACTGACATCTTGACAGCACTGAGTTCTTTAGGTAAAAGAACAGCTGTTGGGTGCTCTTCTCTCAGCATAGGGCCATTTGCTTTCACAAAGCTGTATTGTTTTTTGTTGCTTTGCTTGACAGCTTGGAAAAAGGTTGGATTCCCTGTGGGTTTATCATTTTGCAAATATTTTCATTTCTGGCCTTGCATCTCTTGAGGGGAGTTGCTTTGCCATTTTCCATATCCCCTTAGAACTCTGAAAAATATTTGTGAGTAGACATGTTAATAGCTTGGATGTCCCATAGGTATTGTGGCATCCTTTTAAGAAAAAAAAAAAAAAACCAACAAAAAAACAAACCAGTATTCCATTCCAGTTGAGGCGCAAGAGTTTGCTTGTATGATTAATTCATGACACATTTCTGTCTGAATAAGTTTGGTAGTGAGACTTGATTTGTTTGTCCACATCTCTCCCAAGGCAAGGTTTGTTAAGTGTTAGAGATCTGATTTGGGTGACATAACACTAGTGAAGTCTTTTGGGAGTGGCATTTATATGTTCTTGGATTCAACAACCACTATGGTGGTTGAAGGCCTTCCTTAACTTTGTAAACATCAAAGATACTGAGGACTTCCTTAAACAAAGACATTTTGTATCAGCAGAGTCAAATCAGGTATATTGTGCCAATATAAGTAGGTTTAGCTGAGCTTGATTTTACACAGAGGTAGCACAGTTTTATTTTGTATTTAAATCAGTTTAGCAGCAGTATGTCATATATGCATAAAGCTGGAAAATGGAAATTTCATCTCTCTTCCCTTCTGGAGGACATATTCTCCTTGAAATATTGGTTGGTAAAATCCTTGAGCACAAGGAAGAGTATAATCATCATCTCTTGGCTCATTTTTAATATTTGATTGGATATTTCTTCTCACATTAAAGTGCCAATCATTAGGTCTTCCTTAACATATGTGTTGCCCTGCTGTCAAGAGCAATATGTTACAATCCATAGGTTATATTTCTTAGCTTACTACGTGTATTGACTCAAATAATTGTAGAGTGGGATGAATTTTTAAAAGAGATCTGGTATCTCACCTTACATGCCCTGAATTATTTTTCCATAAATGCATAATTTACCTAAAATAAACCCCCAAACCAAATTACTAAACTTTTTTTTCTGTACTAAAAATATGTGATTATATTTTAAATTAATGTATTTGTGTTTATGGTTCCCTAAGAAAAAATGAATCCTAAATTAGCAGAAAGATTAGTGATGATTGCATATATGGGTTAATAATTTTATACAGCATAGGGAACAACTTAATTTCTGTAAAAAAAGGAAGAGATGTCACTGTGACCAAAATACAGAGTTGGAATGTGACTATTTGTTCAAAGCCCCAGCACAATCGCTCAGTATAATGTTCAGCAAGTAATTTAAGCCTTATGCTGTTCTGGATTGCCAGTGAATTCAGTAGGAAAAGTCTGTTGTATGTCCTGCTTACTGTTTAAAAAATATGATACAGGTATTCAAGTACTTCATGGAATGGGAGGAACATTAATAAATTTATACCTGTAAAATTCTCTGAGAATCCTTAGGGATGGATGTTCAATGCATGCAATTTTAATAATAATAGGTAGAAGATAAGAGGTTAGCCGTCTCTAATATTTCTGCATGAATGTTTTAAAGAGTAGATTAGAAATGGATCTAAGTATGGGTGAAATCCTAGAGCCTTCTGCTGTGGGAAGAGACAATCCATCTTTCACTCTGTTATTTGTTCCTTTTTTCTTAGTTCACAAGGTTTGTGTTTCTGAACCTATGAAGCAGATTCTTTCTGTACAGATAGAAATCTGACTTCTGCATTTTGCAGAAAGGCAGAAATAAAATTAATTTTTCATTTCCCAGAGATACTATGCAAATTTATATTTTCCATCATATTAACGTAAAAGACATGAAGAGAGTATAATAAACAAATGTGTTCTTATAATTAAGATGCAAGCTCCAAAAAGAGCTTCCCACCATGTTCACTGTAAAGCTATTTCTCATCTAGTTAAATCTCTATCTGGTACCAAGCTCTGTTCTTTTTTTCCTGTAACAGACTGCTCTAAATTTCTTCCAGTCATTTCTCTAAACACTGGTGAGCAGCTTTCATCAAAGTAGCTTACGCAGAGAAGAAAATCTGTCGGTGATTAAGCCTGCTAAGGGACACCCTAGAAATCTTTCTGCTTCCCTTGAACTGGGTGGAAGTTGGGGGTGTTCAGCACCTCTATAATCTCAACCCTTTGTGGAAATACATCCTAGATCCTGAGTTTCCCTTATAATCAGGAGCTGACACTGGAGCTGAATGCTGAGTAGGACATTCATGCTTATCTGCATATCTGCTATCAAGCGCATATTTGTCATTCTCATTTTCAAAAGTCAATCAGCTGCGCCTCAAAAAGATGGTTGCTACCCTGTCCTCTCCTGACCTTTCTAAGAGTAAGGAAGTTTGGAGAATGCTGTTAAGTGTGCAAAGCTAAAAAAGGTAGCCACTGTTAGAGGATTGGTTTTGCTGTACACAAGTTGGCACAGCTTCACAGGGGGTGATGTTTTATCACCAGTCAAGAGACCATCTTCATTCCGGAGACAGTGTCTCAGATTTTTGATTTCTTGCCATATGTTTTGCTTCTCCATTCTTGATGCAGATAATTCTGTTTTCTTAACCTGATCTTCCAGCCAGTATTAGTCAGAAAAGATGTGGACACAACAAAGGTTCCCCCTTGCAAGCTCATAGCCTAAGGTCAAGGAATATGAGTCATAAATGGAGAGCAGTGCCAATGCCTGGCCTCCTCCAAAAAAAAAGAAGATCCTTGTGCAGAACAAGAATTTGATATTACAAATCATCCTTAAGCTATGTTGATCATGTTGCACACAATCAGGTTAATGAGGTCAGAAATGTCTGTGTGCTTATATTAGGCCCATCAGAAGGAAGCTGCAATAAAAACTCTCATCAGTCCTAAATACTCTTCATTAAGAGATTTTCATGTGAGTTGATTTTGTTCATAAAGGAATAGTAAACAGTTGTCTCAGAATTTTTCCTACTCAGTGGCAAATATCCTCTGATTTATCTGATGTAACCCCCTGACTAAAATGAATTGTTCCATCTTGTGGCACAGTAGTCTGTACGGAATAGTCTCTTTCCTGTTTTGAAATACTGTTTGGAGCACAAAGAAAGTCTAGCTATTCTCTTAGCTATTAGAAGGTCTATTCTGACAATTCACGGAATAGTGGTTTGTAGTCAAGATCCACTGCTTTTCTGTCCTTGTGGAGAATCAGACATAGAAGCCAGTATAGAATATTATAGATTGTTAAAGAAATAATTGTGCATTTGATTTTTAAAGATTTCTCTGATCTGGATAAACTCAGCCACTCCCCAGACAGTGGCATCTTGAATTCATTCTGTGTTTTCCAAAATAGGGTCAGTGTCGCTTCAATTTGCATTTGCTTTGTGGTTATTCCAGTAATTCAGTCAGTGTGGCATAAATATTAATATTTAGGCATTGCTGCCAGTATGAGTATGGGGAAAGACTGCACCACTGAAGTTAGAGGCAGACAAATCTGAAGAGCCATGCAGATTTTTTTCTTCCTCAGACAAATGTATTCTGTAGGTTCAGGTTATCCACAGATGTAAATCTCCACGTCTGTGTAGAAAGACAAGGTTTGCAGGGAGAAGCAGTATCTTCCATGAAGCCAGGTAATGTAGTCAGAGTACAAGATCTAGGCTATTGGGCACAAAGACCATTGGCTTGCAGTCTGTAATACGGACATGAACAAAATAGCTTCCACTCTACATACCATCACTTTACTTGGAGATATGAGAACATTTCCATGCTCCCACAAAGTGCAGTGTCCTTTTTCATTTTGAGGAATGATACTTGCTCTGAAATGGCAAAGGGTGGCACAGAGAGTTCTGTGGTGCAGACAGCCCAGCTGGGTGGAGAACGAGGAGATTCATTTCACTCTACCTGCTGAATTGTCAGGGCAAGTTAAAACAACCCATCACCATCAGTGTCAACCAAGCTGTGTTCTCATGGGAGAGAATCCATTTCTTATAAGTGGAGCAACTTATATCTCTTACTCTTGGCTAAAAACTTACACCTACTGTGTAAAAAAAAAAACCAACACCACCCCCCC
>NW_010249817.1:52597-64920 GCF_000690775.1 Eurypyga helias
AAAAAAAAAAAACCCTACTGTGTCTTTCTGCTGGTTTATAAGGTTCCAAATGTCTCTGAAATAACTCATTACAAACCAGATCAGAGTAGGAGACTTCGTACCCTTGTGAAGTTCACTTGCCAGGGATGGGAATGCTGGACTGGTTTCCATTCAAATTCCCTTCAGAGATAAATCCTTGAGCCCCTTAATTCTTGCTCCAGGGAAGCAGGGCATGGCAGTGCTATCTGCTTGTTTACACTGCTGGTGTTAACTGCTTCCTCTCAACTTGCCTCTGCATTCTGTCTCCTCTACAGTTCAAGTTAAACGAAATGCTGAACAGGCAGCCCTAGTCATAACATTTGGGCACTTACCTTCACTAGTGACTAATCCCTCCTGGATTCCTTTCCGTCTGGAAGTCGGAATAACCCAAGCATCGTGTAACTTTGAGAGGCCAGTCCTGATGACTGTTGGACAATTCAGTGCAGTACAAGACCCTGCCCTTACATCTTGACTACTAGGAATTCAACCTTGTGATGTGTTGAGCATGTTTCTTTTCAGTGACCCCACTGCCATATGAGATCAGACCTTTAAGAAGCCACTGAAGCCTCAGTGGTTACCTCTTGAATTATTGATGTTGCCACTTACTGAGTTATGTGTGTGTCTGTGTGTGCGCACGTGCGGGGGATCCTCGTTTGTTTATCAGAAGGTTTGGCATGAATTCTGTAGAAGAAAAGACTGAGAAAAGCCAGCAAAAAATGTAGGTCCTTGTAACAGGATCACATACATTCCACGCAGAGCCCTAGCCCTGGCCTGGTTGGGTGTCTGTGTGCAAGTGCCTCCCCCTCTGCCATATCTTGCTCAGGGAGTCCCTGTGGATGGACAAAGGCAGCAGAGCTCTTCAGTGTGGGTGCAGATGAAAAGACCTTCCGTAGGGTTGACTGTGGCTTCTGTCTTAACAACCTGGTGGTTTTTGAAGCAGACAGAACTGCATCCCATCACAACGTCTTGATCTGGCATTCATCGAGTGTGTTTAGAAGAGTGATTACAAGTCTTCTAGCTACAAAGGGAGTCCACTCATCTTTGACAAAAGGCACTGCTGGGGACTTCTGTCACTAAAGAGGTCACCACAGGATACAAAACGGAGAATGAACAGGTCTTCTGCACAAGGCACACTTAACATGTTACCATAGAAACCAGTTACTTAATTCAGGCATACACAATCCTTCCAGCCCCCAGTGAATTCCAGTAATGGGTTTATTATATCACACTTCATTGGTGTCATCTGTCACACGGACACTCACATAAATGAACCAGCCTTTGACTCAAAACTCCCTTCCACTAGCTAGACCAACAGAGGAAGGGTCTCCTTTTGGGGCTGGTGGTTATGAGCAGGTCAGTGTTCTACCCTGCTTTGCATGCTAACATCTTCCTTTCATGCAAACCTCATCTTCGATGGAGGAAAACATTTGTTTTCATTTCCTGATATTTAGCTTATTAAAAACGTGCTCTTAATCTCTCAGATCCTTGAGTGCACGTGCTGTCAGGATGCAGGTTGCAACATTTCAGTCCCTGTTCCCCCATATGATATTTGAACTGTAAATCACACTAACATCTGATGCAACGTTGTGGTAACTTCTCCTTGTGTTTGGGCCAGAGTTTTGATTTATATTAGCTGAACTGAAGGTTTGTTTTAGGCTCTGGTGTTTTGTAAATTAGAAAAACAGATGGATGGACAAGTAGGTAAAAAAGGTCTCAGTTGATGCACAAGACCCTGTGCAAGCATTGCATGTGTATGCATTTACAGCAGACCTTAAAAAGGTGGGGTTGGTTTTAGTTCAGGGTGTTATGTGGTGGTCGGTGTACTGAAGCTGATGAACACAGCAATAACTATTCTCCCTTAAGAACAGTTAAGAATATTCTCCCTTAAGGACAGGGTAAGGATTGGAAGCAATTGTTTCCCATGTAATATATAATTTCTTACAGTGATAGAAGGCAACAAGCAAAACATAAGGTACTTAACACAGTGGTCAGGATTTAAGATATGGTAGTGGGAGATTTTTCCCTGAGAAGTGTTTATAGCATAGAAAGTTTGGTGTTGGTTTTGTAATGCTTCATATGCAGCAAATGATGTGTAGGCAATTGGCAGTGAATAAATTACTCTGTCTCCAAGACCAGAAATCATCAATAGAGCAAGATTTTTGCCAGAAGAACTAAGATGGGGAGACCTAGGATCTCAGATAGAGAGATTCTAGCTGCAGAAGTACTTGGATCTGAAGAGGAGCAAGCACAAAAGTTGTCTTTTCCAACCTAGTGATTCTATGATTTTCATTCACAAAAGAATCTGCTGCGTCATACTGCTGACCTGAAAAGCATAATGCTTTTGCACCTTTGCCGTAGTGGAACTTCATGGTTTGATTAAGAGGTCTCTTTAAAGTCTGTCCGGAACTTCAGCATCCTTTTGGGTTAATGTGCTGTGAAACAGTATTTGCCTTGTTTTCTGTTAAGTTGCCATACAGATTCCTGTGTGCTGCTTTAAAGCTTCAGCTCTCTGTCCCCTGGAGGAAGCAACCTCTGTATGTATTTTCATGTAACAGTTCATGAAAGTATTGGGATCTGCAGGGGTACGAACTGTAAATACATGACTGTTCTTACTACTACTGTTGTTTTCTAACATATACTACCACGGCTTTGATTGATTAAGCATACACGTATTCATTTCAGTGTAGTTGCTGCCCAAGTTGACAGAATCATTTTGACACTTGTAATCACAAAGGCTTGTGTTGGATGAATGTTTTATTATTTGATTTTCTGCCATCCACTTCTCAGATTTGTTGCAGCAGCAACACATGGTCTTAGTGATATTCCCCAAGGTTAAGTAAGCACAAAAGCCAACATAGTGCAGGGCAGCAGGGTATACTTTACTAAAGAAGGAAGAGTTGTTCTGCATTTAGGGCCAAAGCATTTGCCTTAGACCCTGTATTCTGTCCCTTACTCAACCAGAATTGTCCTGTTTTACCACAAAATGCTTCACCTTTCTGTGCTGCTCTTTCCCCATCTGTGAAATGACAACAGGACCATTATATGTGTGCTGAAGATCATTAAAGGGATCTTGCAAAGTAATTCCAGATTTTTGATTGGAAGGCACACTAGAGTGGGAAATTATACTCGTTGCCTAGATTCTGTATTGACGTGGCAAATTGTAATCTCTACAGAAGACATTTTCAACCAGAGTGGGAGTTTCACACTCACTAGAGTGGGAAATTATACTCGTTGCCTAGATTCTGTATTGACGTGGCAAATTGTAATCTCTACAGAAGACATTTGGATGTATTTGATGCAAATGTGTCATGATAGCTGACCAGCAGAATCACTACTCCAGGAACTAGGCAATTTAGCAGTCAGGTGATCTGCTCTGGATTTCCAACACGCAGAGATGTTTCCCAGCCTCTTGCACAAAGATGAACTCAGTCTCTCCTTACTGCCGTTTCCCTCTCTTATGTGTAGTACGCTAGTTTCTTTCAAGTGCATTTTGCAGTGCACTGCTGAAACCAGAGTTTTTTGAAGCCTATCTGGACCATTCACCTCACACCTGAGCTTAATTTGCAGCAAAGTATTACTGCCAAACCTGCATGATCACTTCCAGACAGGGAAATCAAGAGGATTATGACTTCTCTAAGGAAGACAGAAGAAAGTGAAAGGAGTCCAGCCCCTGTTGTGACTATAGCAATGTCTTATTATCTCCCTCTGTGCCTTTATGTCTCCTCTATAAAACAATATCAATGGTATTTACCATCTTTCCCAACTAAACTGTTTCAAGACTGAGGAATGAACAGGCTTATAACTAAACTAAGTATCTGATTACTTAACAGTCGTTAATGTTCTTGACAGGGGAATTTATCAGAGCAATTGTACATTTATTTTAAAAGAAAACCTTCTGCATATGCTTAATAACACATCAGAATATTCATACCAAGTGAGGGCCTTTTCTCACTGTTGAATAATGAAACCTGGCTGCTCACTTCTACTTCTGTTCCTAAATAGGTTCATTTCTGGATCCTATGGCTTGATACAGTCAGAGCTGTCACCCCCAGCAAGAAAAGTTACATTAAACTTAGGGGAAGGCTGTATTTAGAAGTCATCTAACCAACTAGGACCTTTTAGATGGATAAGAAAATGACAGACTGCGTGGTTCATGTCACCCTAAAGTAGGAAAACGGTTTGGATAAAGCACTCTATAAATGTGTATTTCCCTGCATCTATTCTGTTGGATTTCCAGTTCAGTTATTGGCATCTGCAATGTAAAATTAGGCAATGTTAATCCTATCCTGTGCAACTCTCGTAAAAGAAATTTGTTAAAGCCTTTCCACTAATTTTCATTGATGTATAATTTCTCTTCTTCTTCCTCTTTATTTTCTAAATGTAAAACCTTTGAGGAGGGGCTACCTTTCTTAATTTATATGCACAGTATCTCTTTGAGCACATACTTCCTGATTTTCAGCCAGTCTTCAGCTGTTTGACATTAAACTTATTCCACGCTCCAGTTATTGCTTACCTCTCCTCTGGTGCAGGGTACTGCATCTGAATACCTGGAAGTGCACATGGAACCCTCCTCAATGAGATCATCCTGGAGCCCAAAAGTTGCTGTACAGTTGACAGAGAAATACTTGTAAGGCCTCCAAGTCTTCCCATAGTCCTGGGATCTTTCCAACACCATTGCAGCTGGGCGAGGTGACTTGAATACAGCAATGACATGGGTCAGGTAGAACTCTGTTTCAAAGTCCATTCTGATTTCTTCTCTGTGTACCCCTTGGGCAGACTGCCACCAGGAGATGGGGTTTGCAAAGAAATCATCTGTCATGTCAGCGGGGAGATGGGAGTTATCAGGCTGGTTGGCATTGCATTTGGTGCAGCGAGGCTGCCCACAGCCTTGGGAGACCTGATGGAGGAGATTCTGGTCTGGGTAGAAGCAGTACAGTTCTGTACTGTTCTGGCCACATGTGGTAAGGGTGACTGGTGTCCTCCCGGTTGCGAGGTTTCCCACTGGAGGGTTGCAAGAACGGCCATTACAGCGAAAGGCTCGTAGCCTCATGGGATCTGAAAGACAGGCAAAAGAAACACCACGAAGTAGAATTTCTCAAACAGCTCTCAGGCTATAACACAGGTGACTGTTTGGAGTCCTCATCTGGGGATGGACCTGCCAAAGAACTACTTCTAAGGAGAGCTATTTCATCTTTTCACATAGAGTTTAGAGGGAGTTTCTCAACAAATCTAGTCCTTGGGTTTGGTGCCTAACTCAGAAACTGAAGTCTTTAGAAAACTCATGTTTATGGCATTTAACTTTGATTTCTGTTGACAATGTAGTTCTGTCAGTCTATTAAATTTTATGTTTAACCACAGAAATCTTGTGTTTTCCTACTTTCATTCTTGTTAAGCTCTGTATCTGAGCACTGAATCTATTCAATGCATTTATTTTCATTGTTACCAGGAAGAAAAGTCGAACTGTAGATACATTAAGAAAAGAGATGATTCCTGCCCAACAAATTACAAACATTAATTACACATAAAAACACATAAAGAAAACATGTATTTCTGTAGTTATACACTTATGCATTACTGGCATAATTTTGAGGGGTGTTGAGTTTCTACTGTTCTTACTGAAATCAGGTGGAGTTTTTAAGACTTAGCAGAGCTGAAAATCATGTCTCTGTTGTTTAAATACCTTGACATGGAGGTAGGTGACTACCTACCAAACTCTTTGCCAAGTTTGCAAATACTGGCAAAAGTTTTGTTATCTTGAATGCATATACCTACTTATTTCTAAATTAAGAAAAGGTAGGGTTAACTACAAAGTCTTCACATTGTTTGGACATCAGTAATGTCTTATGACACTGGAATTAAAGGTCAGTCCCAAAACCGTATTACCCTACTGGAGAAAACTGCTTTTCTAACGACATTCAGTGTCCTCTTTGCAATTTAACTGTCTAGAAGGAGTTAAAGACTGACCTCACAAGGTCATAAATCTAATCCAAGAGGTCACAAGTCAGATGACTCAATGTTAGTCCTACAGGAAACGACCCCTCCAATGAAACATAGGATGACTGTAAACCTGGGTATCTAGGAACAGTTCAAAGCTTAGCTCTCAGTTCAACATTTTAAGTCAAATTTTAAGATCCCTCCTTGGTTTATATTCAGACTTTCCTCAGGCAAAATTAGTTTAAAATCAAAGACTTTTTGATTCAGCCTTATAAAAATACTTAAATTGTAAATATGCTTGGGGAAAAATGATGTCCCTCTTTCCAAAAGAATGTTAAAGGTGAAAAAATGTATCCATCATGCATGATTTTGCCTCTGAGTTGCTTCTGTCCTTAGTGACATTTCTGCACAAGCCAGAAGAGAATCATCGAAGTTGGATGTTGTTTTGGAAAACACCTCACACATTTTGCTTCCCAGGAGTAGGACACAAACCAAAGTTGCTGTATGTCCACTGAATCCCACTGACCAATGGTGTATGCCATTTTACCTTACATACAGCATAGGTTAGTCTTAGATAGCAAGGAAGCAGAACATCCAAAAATCCTCTTGACTACTTTTTGAAACAGGTGGAAGCCACCTTCAAAGGATCTTGGACTTAATGTATGTTTGTCTTACAGACATTTTAAGCAGCAGCCTCAGGGACAGAGGGGCTGCCTGCAGACACAGTGGGTTTCCTCCTGTTCAGGAGAAAAACTACCCACCAGTAGCTGGAACGGGCAGGCCAAGGTTTATTTTAGTATCTTGGTGAAGTCCTAGGAGACTGGCAGAGCTTAGAGGGCAGTAGTGCCTGATTTACATGTGCCTCTAATGGTCTTTAGAGCAAAGGAATGAATGGTGTCCCTCCTCAGCAACACTGTTTTCATGAGAGGAGGGGTTGCAGAAATCATATGGAGAGGAAAGGGGAGCAGATGGGGATGCTTGGCTCTATCAGTTCTGTTCTTTGCTCCACAACTTCAACTGAGCAGGTGATTCTTAGCACCACTGTAGATCCTTCACCAAGCCCTCACACCATCCTGATTGCTTGATGGACATTTCAATGTATTTTCTGTCTGATTATGAACTTCTTATTCCACCTGAGCAATACAGTTGGAATACCAGGAGTTTCAGAGGTTTTATCTGGGAGTTTCCTTGAAATTTCTCCGAGTCTTCTGGTCCTGATAAAGGACTCAAGTTTCCACAAAAGTTTAGAGCTTCCTCCTTCATGCAGATTATCTGAAATTCCAATTTTTTTGTCTGTTCTGGAGGGTGAATTTCACTGAGTCATGCAGAATTCTTGAAATAAAGATAAATCTATCCTTGGAGGTCAGCAAAAATATAATGAGCTACAACCGCATGCCTCAAGAATGTCTTTGCAAGTGGCATTCAGGTTCATGTTCATGTCCAAGGCGTTTGGTAAAACTTACTGGAAATAAGGAAAGCACTGCAATTTCTGTGTTTAAAGTAGATCGGATATTAGCTGATTTTGCTCAGTGCTTCAGGAAGGTGTCATCTTTGCCTCCAGGGAATTTAAGCGGGACTGGTCTTACAGCTGAGCTTTGAACAAGCATTAGCTCTGACTAGGAGTCAGGTTACTTAGTTTTGATTAGGAATGGGTCCATGTTACAAATGCTATTGGATTATGGATAAATATAGCATGTAATTAAAAGAAAGTCCATCTCTATTGATGGATCACACCACTGGAGCTTTCATAGAGGAAATGGGATGCTGGAGTTCTAAATATAAGGAGTTATATAAAGGAAGCTTGCCAACAAGAATGTGAGAAAGTAAATAAGGAAACATTTTTTAAAGGGAATGGCTGGGGTTTTTTATTTCTCATAAATGGGCAATTAGTCTTGTATTGAGTTTTTCAGCTGCTTTTATCTGAACCTGGAAAAGGATGAAAAATATGGTTGTTCTCCTGAACAGCGGTCACAAGGTTTATCTGTTCTGCCTCCTAATGCAGCAACATCAATAAACACCTCCTGTCTGAACTGCTGTGTCATTAAGAAAATGGGAGAAGAAGAAAGTGCGAATTAGCAGAAGGGAGTTTGAGAAAAGGAGAGGGATTGGAAACCAAAATCTTCAGTCGATTAAAAGGTCTGCATTTAAAGAAATCAATTGGCAGAACAGTGCTTGGCCACAAGGATAGCACAGCCTGTCCATCACTCACTGATTCTGTGGAAACAACAGGAAGTGTTGAATCTGGACCATGAGGGGGGACTGCTGCAGAAGAGAAACAGCAGCCAAGCGGACAAACTTACCCTAACTGCCAGGAGGACTCACTGAATAATTCGTAAAGAACTAAACACTTTGATTGCGCATGGGCATTGCATGTTATTGAAGTTGATTAGATTTTACTCCATGGAGGATGGCTGGGCTCCATAAATGGTACAACTAATTTATTTGTTTGTTTTCTGGTCCCTCAGAGCTATGCCACAAAGTGACAGGTCAGTGGCACATGCCCAGCACGTGTTATAACAATGGTGTTATCCGATGATTAGGGAATCATACAGCTCAAGGGAGGTCATACTATTGATATTCCTGGGACACTGTTTCAAGCAGAGATCTCTTACTTCAGAGCCTTGTAATGCAACAGAGAATTGTAGACATTAACTAAAAACAGGTTCAATATTTTTAGGGTTTTTTTCACCCTCCATGGGACACCCAACAGAAGAAAGGTCATATGGCCACTCAGGCAAAGCCTGCTGATGTGACTGGAAAGATGCCTAATATTTTCAGAGTGATTTGAATTGGAATTTTTATTTCTTTTCCATATGCAAATCTATGATTTTGTATGGTCAAGTCTCCTACAGTGAGACAGGAGAGTGAATTTCACAGTTCTGAGCAACGCATAACCTTTGGGCATCTTCTGTTAGGTTTTTGATGGAGCATTTTCAGCATGTATGTACAACCTGGATTTTTCTTGTTCTGTATCTATTCAACTTTTTTCTTACTAACCCAAAAAGTTTTAAAAGTTCCTTTAAAGCTAACTACCCTGGGGACATGAGTTGCTCAAGTTTTTATTAATCAGACCTAGAACTTTACCACTTTATGCTGCTTACATCCACGCCGCTATACAGCCCTTTGGGTTGTCTGGGGCCAACATGAAATGTTTGGCAAGTCTTCATTCATTTATGAGTAGCCTGATGTATTTCTGCATTAAAATAGTCCTAGAAACTGGAATTAATGAGCCAGCTAAATACCCCAAAGGTGAAGATCTGAATATGCTATGAAACCAAGTTGCCTTCATGACCTGAGGCATGGACAGAAGCAGAATGAAAGCCCAGGTCTGGGCAATATTCCATTGTGGCCAGTTCCAGTCTGCCTGCCTGCATCCCCCCTGGAACACAAGGGGCTCCAGATGAGTTGAATAACCCCAGACCACAGAAAACCAAACCCTGCTGATACCCAGCTCCCACGATGGACCCCAGGCCCAGCACTGCTGTGGCCATTTTTGACTACCCTATGGCCCCTTTCGGTGGGCTGCCATGGGGGGAGAGCCAGGCTGCTCCCTGGGGTGGGCTGGGGCTGAGGCAAGGGTCTAGGCTGTTGGCAGTCCTGTTACTTGTCCCAACACGTGAGAGGTTTCAGACCACAGCAGAGTTTATTTAGAGGAATAACACCCTCCACCTGCATCAGACTCAGGGAAGGATCTCCCGAGTGTCACATCTTACCATATAAAACATAGATGGCTCCTCCAGCCTAGCCACTGAGGTTTTGTTTTTTCCCTTGGCATTATATTTCAAGATCTAAGGACCCAATCTTGACAGCCCTGACTGACTTCTCTGTACAGAGATGGCACAAGGCCAATACTGTACTCCTCTCAAATGTGATACTCCATGTACTCCCTACACAACTGTCCCATCAATTTGTCCCACTTCTGACCAGTAGGGACCAACTATAGGGCTGAAAAGGAAGTTCACTGTATGAGCTAATAAAGTATGTCAACAATACATTTCCCTCTACACCTGTCTGCTCAGGAAAAGGCTGACTTCCATATCATTTTACACAGATTGGCTGAACACTGTCTGAACGAACCTTAGTTCTAAGCAATACTGACCCTGTCTGTAACAGGACCTGTAAAGATTCGAGGTTAATTCAAGAGTTTTATATTGTTTAAAAAAAAAAAAAAATTAACAGGTAACCCTTGTGCTGTCACAGGCTGATGGTTTGTGCAATCTTTTGACCAGGCAGCATAAATTTATTTAAAGTAGCGTTGAATACTTAGTGTCATCACCTTCAATATCCAATTCTTTTGCTGTTATTCACTATGTCCTACACCATTATTCTGAGTGTGTTTACCTCAATACAGAACACACTCCCTCCCCTCAAATGCACTTTCGTCAGCTGCGGGCTGGTTTCCTTGAACACTGATTTTAATTTTGTGAATTGGATGCAGAGCAAATTTAGGCTATATTGTAACAGGCTGCTTTCTGCAATAGTATCAGAATTTTACAAGACATCTCTGTAGCCTTTCTGTGCTACATATCAACATATGTACCCTAGAAGGAGAGTCCTAGCCTGGGAAACGAGTGAAAGCCCAAGACAAGGCACTGGGGACTAAGGTACTGGGTGCTCCCTCCACTCATTCCCTGTAATGTTTTGATAGCCAGCCTTCTTCCCAAATGAGTCACTGGATAATGTGACAGGACTGTAAATTCCTGTGCAGTTTTCAGTTTTTAAGAAAATAACTCTTTCAGTTATAGAAAACTGATGCCTATGTTATCAAAAAGGTTCAAGCTGGGGAATAATCTGAGCTGAAGCTACCTGCTCTGCCTTTGGCTTGCAGGGTAGCTGGACACTTCACTTGCTTTCCAATTGCTGCATGCAGAGTGTTGTTCCTGTCCTGATACTCTGAGCACACAGGTGAAATTTAAACCACTGGGATGCTCTCCTGTACAGAAAGAGAGATCCCAAGCCAGTATCTCAAAGGCAAAGACACCAAGGATGCATTGTTGTTTCATCAATACTTATTTTTATTTTTCTGACCTGATCTGCATAATTCATCCCTTTTAATCTTAAAGATATATTAAACCACAGCAAGAAGAAAACAGTCTAATGCTTTGCTTCCTTTTTCTTAAGGAATTTGTGTCCATCATAATTCAATTATTTTTTAAGACCCTATGTAAATACCATTACAGCTGTATCATTCATATATGTGCTTGCTTTTACACCCACATATACACACACAACTAATCAACTTCTCTTTCTGTCCTAATCCATTTTCTCTCCAATGCTACTTTAATGTTGTCCACTGCATGTTAACTGTTAAGTCAGGGAATACACTGAATGAATGGACTGTCTTTGATAAACAGTAATTCCTAAACAGTGTCTCTGACTGTTAATGATGCAAAAGGAAGTTAACAGAGAATAATTCAGATTTCTACAGTGATCTGTCCAAGGATATTGTAAATTCACTCTTTTCCTGCCTAGGAAGGCAGTGTTTCATCCTCAAAACAAATATCCAGCATATGTCAATCCATCTACCTCTTCCTTTCTCTCTTACTTTTCATTCGTTCTCAAAAAAAGTACACTTTTTTGTTTTAAGGATATGTGAAACTGTACATCCTATTAGAAATCTTTGGGAGGAGGCTGAGCTGTAAAGCTGTGTATTGCAGGGAGCAAGAAGCACTTGTATATCTTGACTAATGCAGATTACTTTTAAAAATCCAATCTAAAATAAAGAGGTTGACGTACTTTTTTTTTTTTTAAACAAACAGTCCTGATTTCTATCCCTTCTCCCCTTGCTAAAGTTAGGATAAATTATTTCATGAATGGCAATATTGATTTATTTTGCTTACCTGCTTCCCCATGGCCAGAAATAAAATACTGCAAGAACACAATCAGCATGATGCCTTTATGCTGCATGGCTGTCAGTAAAATATCTGTCCTCAGTGAAGCAAAAAAGAGCTGCAGTAATCTACAGGTTTGGTGCTTGCATGGCTTTTCTGTATTTTCTTTCTTTCTTTCTGCTCACCTTCCTCTCAGTGTAGGGGTCAAGGCTGCTGTCTCATTCTTCTTCTCGTTTGGGTCCAGAGGTGGGTTTTTTTTCAGGGCTCAGATGCCTTCTGGGTGTCACCCGTACATTGCTTCCAATAAATAAATAAATAACAAGGATGTTCAGTGTCTTTACCCCTCTCCATGCAGCGGGCCGGGGGCGTTCACATCGCTGAGGCAGCCCCTCGAATGCAGCATCGGGAGCGGACGCGGCGCGGAGAGCTCTTTTCGGTCCGGTCCTTGGCGGCTGTTTGGATGCTATTTCGAAACTTTCATTTCTGCTCCTTGCTTTTGGTGGAGCTTCGTTTTGGCTCTGCCTGGGTTCCCCCTGGCAA
>NW_010249817.1:65006-65286 GCF_000690775.1 Eurypyga helias
TAGGGTCTGCCCCCGTACCTTCTCTCCCTTGGCTCCCTGCAGCAGAGGGTCATAAGAAGCAGCGAGTTGGCTTTTCTCCCTGAGAGATGATGAGAAGCAAGTGCTTTCTTGGCTCTTCTCTCTTTTTATTTGGGTTTGTTTTATTTTATTTCCCTCCCCCCTCCGCTGTCACGGAAGCCACTTCTCCTCCACCTCCAAGGGATTTGCTTCGCACAGCGAACGCCTGGGGATAAGGGTGAAAAACAAACCCAACGCCAGCTCGCCGGTGCCGGTGCCTGGG
>NW_010249818.1:0-231 GCF_000690775.1 Eurypyga helias
CAGGGAGCCACGGAGCTCTGCCCGCCTCCCCACGCCGCGCCCCGGCGTGACAGGCCTCCACAGATGTGCGTGCAGCGTCACGCTGAAAAAAGCACCACCCCCCCCAAAACCAGAGCAGGGCCGGACGCGGCGGGCAGCGCTGGCCGAGTCGCGGGTGCCTGGACAGCCCAGGCACCTCCACCTCTTGCAGAGAAGACTGGCCAGAGCAGAGATTTGGCGGCGGTTGGCACA
>NW_010249818.1:571-772 GCF_000690775.1 Eurypyga helias
ACGGCGGATGGGGGGAGACGACGAGGCACCGGTCGGGCTCAGAGGTCCTCGTGCCCCGCAGCGGTGTGGTCAATGAGGAGGTACCACTTCAGCCTGTCCGGAAGAGGTAGAGCCTTGATCTTGACGTCTACTGGCCATGGTTTAAGGCGCTGCCGGATAAACACCCTGCAGAGATGTTTCAGGGCCTGTGGGGAGTGCTCC
>NW_010249818.1:811-1600 GCF_000690775.1 Eurypyga helias
TACAGCTGCTGGTGTTGACCTCAAAGTTGCCGGGCAGCTGGATGGTTTGTGAACTGGCCGTCATGAGCTCCAGCAGAGTCTGAGCCTTCTGGATGAGGTCTGTAGAGAAGCCGTCATCTTCGGAGACGCTGAGGTGCGAGCAGAGGCACTCGAAGACGATGGGGAAGCCTGACCAGCAGGAGGGACCGTGGAGGGAGCAGTTGTAGGCAGCGCCCGACTCCAGCAGGAAACGCAGCAGCGGGAAGTGGCGTTTGAAGCTTTTGAAGCAGAGGTGGGTGAGGGACTCGGGGGCCGGGCACTCGCTGGGGTTGGCACCGTGAGCCAGCAGCAGCTGCGTGACGCGGAAACAGAAGCGACTGATCACCTGGGCCTCCTCGGCGTTGCTGCACACCATCTCTCCCAGCAGGAAGATGACGTAGGTGAAGACGGTGTCGCCATCTTTGGTGGTGGCCCTGACATCTGCACCTGGAGGAGAGGACAGAGAGCGTAACCGGCGTTGCAGACAGGCCAGGGCAGCGCTAACTCCGCGCTGCTGGCCTTCGCTCTTGCTCGAGTGGGAACATAAAGGGGTGGAGAGGGCAATGCCCGGTGCTGTTCAAAGATTCAGACAGCGCTGGGGCTGTGTGTGGAGAGGGGAGAGGGGAGAAAGGTTGCCCTTACCTCCTTCCAACAGGAGATGGATGCTCTCGGTGTTGTGGATCTGCACACCGTCGCTGCTGGCCAGGGCGTGCAACAGCGCTGTCTTTCCTGCACTCAAGCAGATGAGAACAGGATGAAACCCCAAAAGGC
>NW_010249818.1:1679-4254 GCF_000690775.1 Eurypyga helias
GGCACCACAGACACCAACCCACCCAGCTGGCCAGACATGGGGAGAAGCAGCCCTTCGCCTCCCGGCGAGCTCCAGCTGTCCCCATGACGGTGGGGACAGGGTCACAGGCCACCCACGCAGGGCTGGTGGTGGGCCCAGAGGGCACGTGTGCCACGGCAAAGTGGGGTTTAGAGCATGTGGGCACCACACGCTACGGAGGTACAGCCCCCTCCCACCTCCCACGGGCTGCCCAGAGCTGGTTTCAGCCCCCTCTGCACCCGACAGCCAACACACACGTAGAAAGCCCAAAGCACGGTTCCGCAGCCTGCGCCCAACTTCCAAACCAGTTCGTTTCCAACCGCTGAGCATTTGCAGCAGCGAGACAGAAGGACCCAGACCCCGTGCCCCGAACTAGAGGGCTGACTGCTTGGGAGCACCCGAGCTGGGGGGGCCAGCCCAGAGACACGGACCGTTTTTGTCAGCTGCGTTGACATCGGCCCCCAGCTGAAGCAGGCGCTGGAGACACGGCAACCGCTCGGGCTCCTCGCTGGCCAGATCGAGGGGACTGCTCTCGTGGATCTGCACAGAGCAAGAGGAAAAAAAACCCGGTAAGTATTAAAGAGCAGCTGTGCTCACCTCCAGAGAGTCACTGCTGGGGCTTCATCGTGGCCAACGTTAAGAGCCTATTTGAACTCATCCCCAAATACCAAAGGGAACCTTCCCTGGCGTATCCACAGGTAGAGGTTTGTCTCCTCCAGCCTCCTCCCACCCATCGCTGCATGGCAGACACAGGTTTGCTCAGCCAAAGGCAGCTTGATCTCCTGCCACAGCATGGAAGTGCTACAGGCAACGGGCAGGGGAAGGGCAAGGGGAAGCAGCATGCAGCGAGGCCCAGGGGGCTGGGAGCAAGGGGTGCTCTCCCCACACACCCATCCCGAGTCTCGCGGGGGCTCAGCTCGGCTGTGCCCAGGCAGCTACGCCCGTACCCGGTCTCTGCGGTTGATGTCGGCGCCGTGGCGCACCAAGAGCTCCACCATATCCGGCTGGTTGCGGAGCACCGCTATGTGCAGGGGGGTGTAGTAAGTGACCGGATCTGAGGACAAAAATACAGAGTCAGAGAGAAATAAAGGCTTCCCAGAACAGCCCCAACACTTGCCAAAAAAGGAAGGGCCCCGAGAACGCAGCAAAGCCCGTGAAAAGAGAGCTGTTACAGACACCCCAGGGCCTGCTTTGACAATGCCTCTGGCAAAAGCCCTCGGAGGTTACACTGACCCCAAGCCCCTGGCCATCCCCAGCCCATCCCTGCAGCTGGGCTGGGAGCTGCCACGGAGCACAACCATGCCAACCCAGAAGAGTGAGGGGCTGAGCTAGCAGCACCCCCTCTTTCTGCCCCAGCAGTCTCCACCTCCCAGGGCAACTTCTCACCAGCTGGTTTCTCCTGGCCAGCCCAAGGAACAGACCCAGGCCCAGCCCCCTCCTCAGCCGCCTTTACCTTCAAAGCTGAGGTCAGCTCCAAACTCCAGGAGGATTTCTGCAGCGGGGACGAGCCCCAGCTCGGTGACCTTCAGCAGGGCATAGCTCACACCTTCCTGATAAAACGGGGAGTGGGTCTCCCTTTCCAAGACTCGTCTCACGGCTGAGAGCTGGCTCCTGTCACTGCCCAGACAGGCAGGGCTTAAGACACACAGAAACAACCAGTTACTCAGCTGAACACGTCTTGGGTGTGTTTGCAAGGGTCAAAGGAGCACCAGGGAGGAAAAAAAACAGCCCTGACGTCACCTCTTATCTTGTAACCACCGGGTCTGCAACCTGCTGCCTGCGGGAGGGTCAGAGCTGGACCCAGTTTAGGTTTTACTGCCATGGCTCAGGCAGAAAGGACTGTACCTGGGGAGCAGACATAGCCCCCGTGTTTGCTCTGCTCCGTCCCCCACTCCCAAACAGCAGCAAGAAGAGGGTCCGTGGGATGAGTTGCTCGCGTTTTGTCCCCAGCCAGTCCTGCCTCTGCCCTCGGCTGCAGCGCTGAACTCCCCCCTAAAACACCAAGTGGGTGTTTAGCCCGAGCTCTGCTCACGGCCCCATCCAGTTACCTCTCAAGGGTGCTCTGCCTCTCTGCATCCTGGATTGCCAGCAACCCCAGGATCTCGTCGACCAGGGGCTGATACTCGAAGATAATCCTGCGGAAGCCGTGCAGGAAAGGCATCGTGCTCTGCCGCGTGCACAGACCGTCCAGGGGCCTCCAGCATGGCAGTGGTGTTCTCCCCGGCTCAGGACTCCGTTGGGCACACCCCGGCACTGCCCAGTTTCCAAAGGCCTTTTCCCTCCTTTGAAAAGAAACAAGTCATTCCAGCAGTTTTGCTTTCCTTCTTCCCTCAAAGACAACAAAGACCAGCACAAGGATCCCCTCCCACACGCCACGGAGGGGTATTCAAATTATCTCCTGCACGCAGGGTTGCAAACTGGGAGTTATCAAGGTGCAGGAAGAAAACACGCGAGGCGGAGCCCTGGCTCCGGGCAAAGCGCACCCGCGGGGGCTCTGCCCCAGGCCCCTCACGCTGGGGGTGCCAAGGGGAGGGCGGCCAGAGCAGAGGGGCTCTGG
>NW_010249819.1:0-9245 GCF_000690775.1 Eurypyga helias
CTGAGGGAGCTGGGGGGTTCAGCCTGGAGAAGAGGAGGCTCAGGGCAGACCTTATCGCTCCCTACAGCTCCCTGAAAGGGGGTGCAGAGAGGGGGGTCGGTCTCTTCTCCCAAGGGACAAGTGATGGGACAAGAGGGAACGGCCTCAGGTTGTGCCAGGGCAGGTTCAGATGGGATGTCAGGGAAATCCCTTCCTGGAAAGGGCTGTCAGGCCCTGGAACGGGCTGCCCGGGGAGGGGGGCGTCACTGGAGCGTTCCCTCATCCTCTGTCACTGCAGCAGGAGACACCCAGCGATGCAGAGATCTGCCTGGGATTCTGGCTGGTTTTTTTCAGCCATCAGTTAGGGGTGGTTCGGATTTTTTGCTCCTCCAGTTCCAGCTTTCCTTCTTACTCCTTCTGTGACAAATGGTGTTTTGCTAACGTGGTACTTTGAACCTAAACGCCAGAATTATTTGAGAGCAGAAGGCTTTCATAACCTTCTGCTGTACTACAGAGCATTGCCAGGCTGTAGGAGGGGTGGAAGTAGACTCCGGCATGCCGTCTGTGTCCGCTCCGCAGTGTGTGTTCCCAGGCCACGTGACTCATGGACTCATAGAATGGTTTGGGTTGGAAGGGACCTTAAAGATCATCTAGTTCCAACCCCCCTGCCATGGGCAGGGACGGTTAAGGACTCGCCAGCTGTGTGACCATCACAGCTGCTGCGCGTGGCTCCCAGCTGGCATCTCCCGCATTTCCATTCGGCAGGCGACCGTGGAGAGGGACGTTACTGCTCGGGTGGGAACGCAGGCCGACGGACACGCTACGGGACCAGAGTCTGTGACACTGTGCTGCGCCGTGACTTTTGCGAAGGGTTCGGCCCAGTGCTGCAGTAAGAAGGGCGGATTCTGCCCGTGGAGCGTAGTCGTGTCTAGTGTGAAGCTCGGGGGAGAGCATGAAGTAACCTGCAAAACAATAGCTCATCAGGTCTGTTCGTAAAGACGTGATCGGGAGGGGACACAGGTCTGTCTTGTTGGAACCTCCGCTTTGGTCCGGGTGGATTGACTCGATTACTCGATTACTTTCCGTAGGCGGTAAGGACACACGTCCTTACAACAGTTTAAATACGGGGGAAACTTAGTCAAACAGTGGACTGAACCAGACTGAGGGAGAGGACTTTTTACAAGAGCCTGTAGTGATAGGACAAGGGGTAACGGGTACAAATTGAAAACAGGGAGGTTTAGATTAGATGTCAGGAAGAAATTCTTCCCGCAGAGGGTGGGGAGGCACTGGGACAGGTTGCCCAGAGAAGCTGTGGATGCCCCATCCCTGGGAGTGTCCAAGGCCAGGCTGGATGAGGCTTGGAGCAGCCTGGTCTAGTGGAAGGTGTCCCTGCACATGGCAGGGGGGTTGGAACTGGATGATCTTTAAGGTCCCTTCCAACCCTAACCGTTCTGTGATTCCGTGATTCTATGATTTTAGTGAAAGGTGAACCTGAAACCCGCAACTCCACCCTTGCAGGGACATCTGTGCAACAGCCGGTGCTCCGCAGTTTGAGCACGGATCTGGTAAAGCTTTAGGGAAATGAGACGCCGCAGAGGGTTGTAGCTCCTCATTTGCTCTTCCCGCTTCCCTCTAGTTTTTCTCTTGTTCCGGAATTTTCTCCTGCTGTCGGCACGGTTAAGCAGGTACTTTCTTTGGGAGGATGCTGTTGGAACCGGCGGTGCTCTGGGGGCTGTTGCGCAGGTGGCGGCGCTCTGCTGTGGTTTCCGTGTCGCCGAACTGGTCAGTAATAAGTGCAGTCTTGGATGGTGAGGATGAAGAAGAGACAACGTGAGTGGTACAGCTGTACCGAAATGGTTGTATCGAAAGCCAGGATAAAACTGTGGTTACTCGACATACCCTTCCTCCGTGAATGTTGCCTCTGTTTCACAGGAGCTGTAACACAACGAAAATGAAAATAATCACCCTCAAAGCTTGTGACAAAGAAACAGTTCAGTGTGTTAAAAGCAGGTTTTTAATAGTTCCGTTACACGCTTCCTGCTCTGGCGGCTTGATGATTTGAGGGGTGTGTTACTGAAATACCACAATTGTTTTCATTCAGGTAAACAAACGTTAAAGATATTTGATGGGAATGATGCAGTGAAACGCAATCAATTTCGGCTGATTTCAGTTCCAAGGATTGCCAAAAATGAAGAAGTTGTGGTAAGATACCCGGTGAAGGTCAATATTTCAGTGTGGCAGAGGGGCGTCTGATTTCGCCGCGCAGCAGTCCGAAGCCGGCTGTTGTACAAACCTAGCGCAACAACAAAACCTCTTACAGGGCAGCGGAACTCTTGGTTTGGAGCATCTGGAAAAGGGGGACCCTGCCTGCCGGTAGCGTGATGGGGACCACAGCAGATCACGTGCTGAGCAGTCACGCTCCTTGCGTGACGCTGGTTTTACTGGAGGGAGCGGTACGGCGTAACGGCCCCTTAGACTTTGCTCCTCTCCTGCGCTGAGCGGTTTGGCGTTCACCCAGGACAGGCACTGCTGCTGCCCTGCGGGTGTGGGCTCTGGAGAGCGAGGCACGCCGTCGTTCGCTCCGCTCCTGGCTGTGAAAGTCATGAGTTACCGTGCCTATCGTCACCCCTCCCCAGCTTTTCCAGTGCTCCACCTGGGGTGGGAACATGGCTCGGCACTAAATCACGTGTTCTGTACACATCTTGGTTTGCTGGGCTGGGCAGAGACCCCGAGCTGTGCAGAAATGAATCCCGGGTGGGTAGGGGAGATGAGCGCGGGGAGAGAACGTCACAAAGACCTTGGCACGGGGGTCGGGGGGATTTGTATCATCAGAAGTTTGATGGCTTAAACCTACAGCTCATTAAGATTTTTGTCTTGACATTGTGCTCACAATCATCAGGAGTTCTGAAAATGGTTTGTAGTGCTGTGCACACCAAAGATCTTCAAGGAAAAGCCTGAAAACAGCTTTGTTGGGGAGCACTCCTTGCCGTGCAAGCGCACGCCGTCGGGTTGCTGTGTATAATGTCCGGATGGATTTCTGCCGGCTGTCGTCGGTGACGCTGGGTTGTACGCAGAGTCAGCGTCCGTGTCAGCAGAGGGGCTGCTGGCGTGGGCCGGTCACGGGTGTGACACTGCCGTGGCTGCTGGCGTCCTCCACGCGTAGCCCCGACCTTTCCTCTTCACGAGTGTGCGTTCAGCGCGGTCGTGTGGCCCAGCAGCTCGCTCATTTGCACCATCCCCTTGGCGCAGGACGATTGAATTTGCTGAGTTGGGAACGATCAAGTGCAATTTACCGTTTAGCTGTGGAGTAAATTCCGCATGCTGTCAGTGTAGCCTTACTGGTGCCAAATTTTGACATTAGATCCATGAAAACAACTGTCGCTTGACAAAAATGCTGTGGGCTGTGTTCAAACCCATTGATATCTCAGGTTTTCTTTTTGTACCTTCCACCGAAGTTTGTTTTCAGACTTTGCTCTTGCTTTCGGTGTTTGTTGGGGTTTTTGCCGTTGCTCTTTATCCCCTGTTCTGCACCGAAAACGTGATGATGGCTGATGCCGTAAGTCCGGTATTTGTGAACGTCCGTGGCCGCACAGGTATTAACGGTGCCTTTTCAAGAAGGTGTTAATTCATCCGGCTGTGTTGCAGGAGGCTGCTCTGAGGGCGTACTACATAAATGATGACCAGCAGGAGTATGAGCTTCAGACCTTTACGCAGCAGGCGCTGCTGTCTGATGATGTTATCAACAGGAACGATGCTGCGGAGGATAGCAACTTGGGCTCGGTATTCCGAGAATCCGTTCCTGAAGCTTGGATCATCAGAGCCAAACTGAAGGACGAGGAAGTGATCAGAATTTATCCTGCCTGGCTGAAGTGAGTGTTTTCCCCCGTTATCGCGAGGCTCACCTCTTGGCTGCCTGTGCTCTCTCTCGTCCAGCCCGGCGTGTTTCGGTTACTGACACAAGCATAAGAGGGAATGTAGTTTCTTCCTCTGTATTTCAGGATCCTTCTGTTTATTTTTCTCCACGAGTGATATACATACTGTTCATTTCCGTGCCTGGAAATGTGCTCGTGTGTTTCTCTGCATGCAGAGAACCAACTGTGCCACTCGTGCGGTTCCGCAGCCACGCGCTTGGCCAGGACGATGCACCCTCACGTTAGCCGCCGGCGTAAGCGCGCGGTGGCACACGCCTGTCGCTGGAAAGCTTGGTCTGGTGTTTGGGAGAAACTCTGAGTTGGAAGAATTCAGTGTAACTTCTGATGTGAGAGTGGGAGGAACAGATAAAGAAAACAGGATCCGTTCCATTTCCCCCTGAGGCAGTGTACTTTTTAAACATATTTAGCAGTGGAATCAGGGCTGCCTGGTGACCTTCTCGTTTCTTAAGAGCAGTGGGATAAAATTTAAACACTTGTCCATTTTACCGATATTAACTACGTTGCCAGATTTTATGAAAGACACGCAGGTAATTCTGGGTGTAGGAAGAAGCTAATCTGCAGTGCTGCAGTTTCAATGACCCGTTCCTGGAGGTGAAAGGTCCTTGCTGGTCTGTGGGGCTGACACTGTCTGCACGGTGAGCCTCCGTCAACAACGTTCTTCAACTGATACAGATTTCTGCCCACCCTCATAGAAAATCTGCCACTCAGGTAAAAAAGGTGCATCCAGGACAGGTCAAGTGATTGTACCAAAATAAGTATTTCTCTTCTTTTTAGGGTGGGAATGGCTTACGTTTCTCTGCGAGTAAATAAGGCCAGCACTACGCAGGCTGTGATCAAAGAAGTGCTTCCACTGCTTGGAAGGCAGGTAAACGAGATCGCGTGCATGTCCACAAACCACCTGAGTGACTCTGAAGTGTGTGTGTGTGGGGGGTTCTCCTTAGAAAAATTATAATCACAGTCTGGTTTGGGTGGGAAGGGACCTTAAAGATCATCTAGTTCCAACCCCCTGCCATGGGCAGGGACACCTTCCACTAGACCAGGTTGCTCCAAGCCTCATCCAGCCTGGCCTTGGACACTTCCAGGGATGGGGCATCCACAGCTTCTCTGGGCAACCTGTCCCAGTGCCTCACCACCCTCTCTGGGAAGAATAATCAGTCCATTTGCATTTCATGTGAATGCTGTTAATGTTTGGAAGATCATCTCCTGTGACTGACAGAACGCTCCAAAATTTTCTGCAGTCCTGATGCGAGACCTGGTTGCTCTGTACCGAAAGTTACCATCCGTCTTTGTGTATCCAGCAGATTCCCTTGTACGAACACGATTATTTTTGGCAGGCAGCGCATTTTTTCTGGTTGTTTGTGTCTTGGGGTATTTAGCATACGCTTGCGTGTAAGCGCACTGCTGATCTTGCCTGTTGGAAGCTGGCAGTCGCTGTTAGGAGGGTCGTGCTTGTCTCCGGCTTCTCGGCTCTGCGTGCAAAGCAAGTCACAGAATCATCAAACAGCTGAAGTTGGAAGAGGCATAAAGACAGTCGAGTCCCACACGCTGCTCCTCGCAGGACTGCCTAGAACAAACCTTATTCCTGGGTGTTGTCCGGACGCTCCTTGGTCTCCGACACGCTTGGTGCCATGAGCACTTCCCGGGGGGCTCTCGTGGTTCAGACAGGGTTACCCCGTCCCAGGGGCAGAATCTGGCCCTTGCTGTTGTTAGGTTTCACCTGCTTGGTGATTGCCCAGCTCTCGTCTGCCCGGATCTCCTTAAGGCCTCTCTATCCCGAGGAAGTCCACAGCTCCTGCTAGTTCAGTGTCATCGGCAGACGTACTTAACGTGCGTTTGGTTCCTGTGCCCAGGGCACTTGTAGGACCATTAGAGCCCTGTGGAACCCCACTGGTGACTGCCGCCAGCCTGATGTCACCCCATGTACTGTGACTCTTTGAGCCCAGCCCGTCAGCCAGTTGCTCACCCAGCGCATTATGGACTTGTCTAGCTGCGTGCTGGACACGTGTTCGGAAGGATGTTGTGACAGGCAGTATCCAAAACTTTGCTAAAATCCAAAGCCACCTCATCCGCTGGCTTCCGCTGGTCAGCCAGGTGGGTGGCCTTGTCGTAAAAGGAAGTTAAATAGATTAGGCAGGACTTTCCCCTCGTGAACCCGTGCCACCTTGACCGTGTAGTGTCTCGAGTGTCCCAGTAGCTCCCAGAATAACCTGCTCCATAATTTTACCATGCAGGGAAGTGGGGCTGACAGGCCTGTAGTTACCAGGGTCTTCCTTCTTACCCTTCCTGAAAATCGGGACAACGTTTGCCAGCTTCCATTCAACTGGGACTTCCCCAGACTCCCAAGACAGGTGAAAAATACTGGAGGGAGGTCCTGCGGTGACATTGGCCATCTCTTTCAGTACCCTGGGATGAGTCCCATCTGGCCCCATAGACCTACATGCATCCAGCTGGAGCAGCAACTCTGGAACGGGTTGTCAGGGAGCTTATCATCCCCTCCGGTCCTCTTCTTCCGGCACAGGGCTCGGGGGGTCCCAGGGCCCATTGTCAGTGTTGAAGACGGAGGCAAAGGCAGCATTAAATGTCTCCTCTGTGTCTGCATCCCTGCTTACGAGGTGACCAACCTCGTCAAGTAACAGCCCAACGTTATCCCTGATTCCCCTTTTGCTATTAACATATTTTAAGAAGCCCTTTCTGTTGTCCTTCACAGTTGTGGCCAGCTTGAACCCTCATTGAGCCTTGGCCACACGAATTTTCTCCCTGCAGTAGCGAAGACCATCTCTGTGGCCCTCGGGGACTACAGGGAAGGACTCGGGGCTGAATGGCAGCCACGTTCTTCACCATCTGCATTCCTTCCCACCTCCCTGGAAATGATTAGACACATCTTGTGATCTTGCAGATGCACGTTTTCCTTGGAAGATGGTCTCTTTTGGGTCTGCCTGTCTGTCTTCCAGCTGGCACCCAGGTTGCATGACTTTTAGGAAACTTGTAGGAAGTTTTAGTAGCATTTGCAAGCGTGGGCAGCCTCCATCGGGCACACGGGGCAGGGACACGAAGCTACAGCAGCTAAGGCGCGCACATCTCGCAGCTCTGTCTGGAGGGACACGGCTGCATCGGGCATGCAGCTCCTTTTGTGCCGCGGAATGGTTCTGGGGCTTGGTTTCAGTCCCTTTTCTCAAGTGCGGTGGAGCTGTTAACAAAACATGCAAAATCTTGTCGGAAGTGTTGTCTCATCTCAAAAAAACGCAGCTATCAAGCAGTCACGTGCCCTGTTCGGGAAAGGCCTTCGCATCTCTCTGTTTGGGAAGCTGATTTTAGGTTGTAAGAGACTTAGTTCCTTGGCTCAACTGTAGTTTCTCCGGCACTGACAGTTAAGGGTTTTCCCCTTTCTGTATGAAGGTGCACATACAGGAAATCTCTCCTTCATGTCCAGAATTTGCTTGTCCAGAAGGTCCTCTCCAGGTCACTCACCAAATTTCAGGCAAAGCACCTGCAGGCAGGTGGGGCTTTAACACCCCTGTTCGTGACATGTAGAGCAAGATCCTTTGTCCTCTGCATCTCAAGGCCAAAAACTCAGATGCTTCCTCGCTCCCGAGTGTCCCATGTTTCCAAGGTCGAGATGATCCCGTTAAATGGTTCAACTCTTGGCGGTGCCAGCTTTTCTCGTCCGTCTGCGAGGACTGCCTGGTTTGGAGACGGTGAAGAGGGCTTTGTTCCATGAGTGTGGGTCCCAGGAGACGGGGACCAGTCAGCCTGCTTTTGCCCAGCCTGGTTCCTGGGACGTCTTCTCCAAGCGCAGGTTCTCCCGGTCCTGCAAGCCACCTCTGGAAATACCCGGTGGAGCTGCTGGTCACTGAAGGCAGGAAGAGTGAACTGTGCTTTACGGTGCCCCCCGCCACGGGGCTGCGAGGATGTCGACGCTGTTAAGGGCACGGGAGCCCGTCTGGGAGGCTGAGTGCGTGAAATGCGGAGCATTCCTGGCTCGGGGGGAGCGGGTCAGGGGAAGAACGTTGTGGTTGGCTTAAAAATGTTTGGTTTTTTCATCCCCTGTGTGTGCAGTTAATGTAAACATCTGGGAAAATTACATTTCGTTCAGAAACTACATTTACATGTTGGGTCTTTTGGCAGACGGAGTCCCTCCGGAATTTCAAATTGGTGGAAGTGCTGATGGGCAGTAAGCAGGGTAGGTGAAGGACCACTGGCCAAAGGCCCTTCTGTAACTCACCTTCTAGCTTGCTCTTTCGCATCCACCACGGTCTCGGTTGATTTCTTTGGCAATGATTGCCGTCGCAAACCAAACCTCACCGTCACCTTGAAATACGTCACGAGAAGTGATGTTGGTTCTCTTCGGTCTTGTGTGTCCTGTGGGAATGGGGTTCACCTCTCTTTCTTCATGGTCACACAGAGGTTTACGAGTGGTTTCTGGTGGGTACCGACACCTCGGCAAGGAGCCTTGTCGGGGGGAGCTGCCTTTAACGGGCAGTCTTGGCTGTGGTTGGTCAGGGTGAACGGTCAAGTTCCACCGCCTTCCTTCCCTCTCTCCTCTTTCCCCCTGACGCTGCCCCCACACACGAGCGAACTCGAGTCCCGAGGTGGCCCGAGGAGTAGGTGTGTGCCTGCGGAAGTACAGAAAGACACAGCCCTAGGGTTGCGGGAGAGGCCCGTGATGATGCGGGAGCTGAGCTGGTGCTCTCCGGGGTCACATCCCGTTGCCCTCCGTCACGTACGAGGCTGCCCGGAGCGATAGGTAAAGCCACGGAAGCCGCCTTCTGGGCCCGTTCTGAGCGTTGTTTCCGTTTTACTGAGCCTGGTGATAACCTGGGGTGCTCTCAGGCGTGATTCCTGTTCTTGCTGTCCCTAGTTCAGCGCATGGTCCTGGACAGTCAGGAGCTGATTCTCAACAGGCTGAAGGACATACGAAAGGTAAAGCACGAACACGACCTTTTTCATCGCAGGTCGGGACCCCCCTTTCTTACCGAAGGGGAATCCGTTACCCCCCGGCGGGCTGGTTTGAGGCCAAGGGCTGGGACTGAGGGGTTTTTCTGCTCGTGCTGTTCCCTGGGCGATTGCTAAATTCAGAGCCCAGCCCTGGGGTATCTCATGACATCCTTCTGCCAAGTGTCACATCATTTGTTTTAATTTGTGTTGGTAGACTTCAATACGTCAGACGAACCAAACCCGGTTTTACCTTGTGGAAAACAGCAAATCCGTTGTGCGAGTGAATTTGTTTGTCGGCGGCCTTCCCCCTCAGCTCTCCCCTGCCGAATACACCCACCTTCTCAAGGAGGAGTTGGCTATCAAAAGTAAGTGGCGGCTGCGTTTCGAGACGCTTCCGCT
>NW_010249820.1:0-1755 GCF_000690775.1 Eurypyga helias
GTTCGTCCCTGGTGGTCCCCCTGCTTGCCGTGGGGTGAGATGCACCCAGCTGCCGGGTGGGATGGGGCTCTGGCAAATAGTAGCAATTAACAGCCACCCATCATTGTGGAAGCTGCATCCCCGGATGTGCTTTAGTCACTTATTCTGACAAGTGCCATTTAATTATTCATTAGGCCGGTTCGTGGCGTATGAATCAATGTGCTTGGGAATATTTCGTTAAAATGATGAAGTCTTAATGCTGTGGGACCGTGGAGCGGTGTCGGCACCGCCATGGAATGGTAATGCCTGGCTCCGGGGACAGCGGCTCCTGGCCCCGTCTCAGCACTTCAGGTCTCCCCGGTGGCAGGGGGACTGGGCAGTGCAGGCCCATGGGACACGCATCTGCTGGCATTCCCGTGTGGAGGTCTCCGATTTATCCCCTGGATCCAATCCAGCATTAACCATTCGCCTGCACAGCTGGGAGGGATGGGGGACATGGTCCCCGTTCTGCCCAACACCCTGCGCGCCCGTGGGGAGCAGGTGCCCTTGGATGGGTTGAGCAAGGTGACAGGGAGATGCCATGCTGGCGGCGAGAGCTGGCAGCTGGGACGACTGGGGCTCCCCGTGAAGCTCCCCTGGCTTCTCCGTCTAGCGACTAATTGGGAGTGACATTTGTCTTAAAACCATCATCCCTAAAAATAGCTGAACACGAGGAGCAGTAAATACTTCCTGACATACAAGCAGAGCTTGTAAAACCAGCGCCGGTGACAAAGCTGTTATCCTGCCTCTTTGATCAGGTAGCATCACGCCGCGGATCAGGACGCCGGAGACGGGCTCTGACGACGCCATCAAAAGCATCCTGGAGCAGGCGAAGAAGGAGATCGAGTCGCAGAAGGGAGGTAGGTGCCGGCGTGTGGGTGGCCTTGTAGGGGCAGCACCCAGAGGAGCGCCAGTGGCTGGCACAGTCCTGGGCAGGGTGGCCCTGGGCTAACCCTGCGTCCGGCCAGGAGCCGGTACCTGGGATGGACCAGCACTGGCAGGGCCAAAATGGGCTTTATTTGGCGTTTCTCCCTCTGACATCCATAGAAATTTGGGGCATGGTGGGAAGAAATGCTGCTAAATACTGTTAGGGACAGAAGAGTGCGTGCCGTGGCGTTTGTACCTGGGCTTTTGGAAACTTTGGACCTACCCTTTCCTCCCCACCTGCCCCAAAACAGATGATTAAATGAGGATGCACGATCCATCTGGCACGAGGAATCATTAAAGCAGCTGCATTTGCAGTCAATTACAAGAAATGAAATACATTAAAACAGGTAGTCTGCTGAGAAAGCAGAATCCCGGAGAATTAAATTAGGCAGGAACAGTGGAAAAACAGACAGGGAAAACAAACATGTTTGGCTATTGCCGTCGTTGGTAATGGGATTTATTTTGCAATCGTCAAAAAAGCAGCTCGCTGGGGCTGTCGCAGCTTTTGCTTTGTGGGTGCTGCTGGTCCTTCTGCTCTGTGCCTGCTCGATGGGAGAGCGCTCCAAACCAGACTGGGATAAAATCCCTCTTCTCCTGCAATTTTGAATTATGGCCATGTGGTAAAACCATGCGTGCGGCTCCTCAGGGCTCCCCTCGCCTCTTCTCTTTGCAGGGGAACCCAAAGCGCCGTCGGCGTCGCAGGCGGTGGCCAACGGGGCGGGCGGCAGCAGCTCGGAGGATGCCATCAAGAGCATCCTGGAGCAGGCGCGGCGGGAGATGCAGGCGCAGCAGCAGGCGCTGCTGGAGATG
>NW_010249821.1:0-2630 GCF_000690775.1 Eurypyga helias
TTCTTACTCCAGCTACAGGAGGCCTTGAGCTCATAGTCCTGCTCTGGGACTTCAACCACCCCAATATCTGCTGGAAAAGTGGTACAGTGAGCTATAGGCAATCCAGGAGATTCCTGAAATCATTAGGGATAACTCCTTAAGCCAGATAATAGAGAGCTATCCCCCAGAGGGGATGCGATGCTGGATCTGTTGATCACCAATGCAAGTGAGCTAATCTGTGACATCAAGATTGGAGGTAGCTTGGGCTGGTCATTCACTGGTGGCATTCGCAGTCCTGAGGGATATGGGTCAGGTGAAGAGTAAAGTCAGGCGGTATGAAAAGCTGGCCATGGGCCGGCCGTGTGCGCTGGCAGCCCAGAAAGCCAACCGTATCCTGGGCTGGATCTAGAGCAGCGTGGCCAGGGGGGCGAGGGAGGGGATTCTCCTGTACTCTGCTCTGGTGAGACCCCACCTGGAGTGCTGCGTCCAGCTGTGGAGCCCTCAACATCAGAAGGATATAGACCAGTTGGACCAAGTCCAGAGGAGGCCATAGAGATGCTCTGAGGGCTGGAGCCCCTCTGCTATGGGGACAGGCTGGGACAGTTGGGGTGTTCAGCCTGGAGAAGGGAAGGCTCTGGGGAGATCTTATTGTGGCCTTTCAATACTTAAAGGGGGCTTATAAGTAGATGGGGACAGACTTTTTAGCAGGGCCTGTTGTGATACGACAAGGGGTAAAGGTTTTAATCTAATAAAGTGTATACTTAGAATAGATGAAAAGCAAAAGTATTTATGATGAAACACCAGAACAGGTTGCCCAGAGAGGTGGGAGATGCCCCATCCCTGGAAACATTCAAGGTCAGGTGGGACAGGGTTCTGAGCAACCTGATCCAGCTGACGACATCCCTGCCCATGGCAGGGGGGTTGGACTGAATGACCTTTAAATGTCCCTTCCCACCCAAACTATTCTTTGAGTCTATGATACTCAGATGCTTCTGGAGAGGCAAATATAGACCAGACAGAAGGTAAGCAGCTGAATCTCTCCCATTATGTCATGCAGTTGGAAAGTAAACGAGTTCCAGAGCGGGATGGATGAGGGGAGGTGCACTGCGAGGTGGTTAATGTGGAACAGGCAGCAGGTGAAGGTCCCCGTGACCACACCTGAGGCTGCGCTTCTATAAAACTGTGTGCTGATGGGGAGGGGAATCTAACGGACAGCAATGGGACTGAATAGACAAAAAAAAAAAGGTGGCTGTGGAGCAAGAACTGTATTTCCAGGAAGGAAACGAGCCGAATTTCCATCCTGGCCTAGGGATGGCGGGTCCTTCCCCGAGCGAGATGCGTCTCCAGCCTGACCTTGCAGCCGGCGGGTCCATGCGCTGGCTGAGGGCTCCCTCTTGCGGGAGCCCACGCCGGAGCAGGAAGGGACAGCAGAGCCCTTCGTGGGCTTGGGCAGGGTTTGCTGGGATGGAAGGGCAAGTGCCTGCCTCCTTGCTCCATCCTCAGCGCTGATAATTCACGAACGAAGTAACTGACTGTAATTAATAAGTCTGGAGAGCAGGGGGGGGTTTTGGTTGCAGACACCAGATGTTAGGGACTGGCGTGAGCTGCCCACGTTCAGGATAACTGCACAACTATAAAGTTAACCTTTTTCTAACCTCATATAATAGCACATGACTTTATAAAACTTGGTAACTATAGTAATGATGGGAGCTCTGCTCTCTAGGGCACAAGTAGGCATCTTCCTTGTAGACACATTTGGGTGTCTAAAGCAGCATCCCACCCCTGGGGTCATCCCCCTAGCACTTCATGACTTGCTAATTAATGCGACCTCATACAGCCAGAGAGCAGAAACCACACAATGCCAATTACTCCTTTTAAAAATAAAACTCGTTTTCAAAAGCTTGAAGGATTTCAGAAACTCTTTTGATGAGATTCCTTTTTGCACAGGTGAAGATGCTCCAAGGTCTGGAGCACCTCTGCTATGATGAAAGGCTGAGACAGTTGGGCTTGTTCAGCCTGGAGAAGAGAAGGCTCCGGGGAGAACTTATGGCAGCCTTCCAGTGCCTGAAGGGGCTACAAGGAAGCTGGGGGGGACTTTTTACAAGGGCCTGTAGTGACAGGACAAGGGGTAACGGGTTTAAATTGAAAGTGGGGAGGTCTAGATTGGACATCAGGAAGGAATTCTTCCCGGAGAGGGTGGGAGGCACTGGGACAGGTTGCCCAGAGAAGCTGTGGATGCCCCATCCCTGGGAGTGTCCAAGGCCAGGCTGGATGAGGCTTGGAGCAACCTGGTCTAGTGGAAGGTGTCCCTGCACGTGGCAGGGGGGTTGGAACTGGATGATCTTTAAGGTCCCTTCCAACCCAAACCATTCTGTGGCTGTGCAGCTGAGGGATTCCTGCACAACCCTAAGGTGGTCCCCATGGAGAGAACACCCCCACCGCCCAGGCTGGGGTCCATACCAGGGTTCCACATCCCTCCACCCTGACCTCGTGGCGCAAGGGTAGCGCGTCTGACTCCAGATCAGAAGGCTGTGTGTTCAAATCACACCGGGGTCAGCCCTGGGGAACCACTGGAACTCTTTGGATTGGCCCTGCTTTTCTGTGGGGCTGCTCTGCCCAGGGGGGGCAGGGCCCTGCAAGGCCCTGGACAA
>NW_010249822.1:0-1838 GCF_000690775.1 Eurypyga helias
CCAGCTCTGCAATCGCGCGGGGCAGCGGGAGGTGAACCCACCGCCTATCCCTAGTTTCCCTGATCCCATGGTTTTGGTGTGAGCCGCGTCCCGTCATGCGGCGCATCCCTCCGCCGGCTCCTGGCAGCTCCATCCTGCCAGAGGAGCGGGACCCTTCCAAGCCTTCCCCTGGCTATTGTAAAGGAACGCGGCCGAAACCCACGCAGGGCTCCCCACCTACCCTGCCCCAGACGGGGTGGGAGGGAGAGCGGCAAGAAAAAGAAATCATCAAAAAGAATGATGGGAAGGGGAAGGGGAAGAGGCTCGTAAATCCCAGGGTCTCCAGGGAAGCCGCTCCAGCTGCAGCCCGGAAGAACACGAATGTTGTCAGCGTTTGGTAAATATGTAACGGAGACCATAACAACTTAATGGATCCAAGGTGCTTCGTTAGCACGCTCCCAGCAGACGCAGCCCTAACGAAGCCCCGTGCTGCGCTGCCGTCCGAGCCCCCGTGCCGTGGGGAGGGGGCTGGGATGAGCCAGCTTGGGGATGGCTGCGTGGCACCGCGCTGCCGTCCGAGTCCCAGTGCCATGGGGAGGGGGCCAGGATGAGCCAGCTCGGGGATGGCTGCGTGGCACCGCGCTGCCGTCCGAGTCCCAGTGCCATGGGGAGGGGGCCAGGATGAGCCAGCTCGGGGATGGCTGCGTGGCACCGCGCTGCCGTCCGAGTCCCAGTGCCATGGGGAGGGGGCCAGGATGAGCCAGCTCGGGGATGGCTGCGTGGCACAACTGCCCCAGGGACTGGCTCACACCGGGGACTGGCACACGAGGCTGTGTGGCATTGTCTGCCAGCGTCGCCCCCAGCTTCCCCTGCACCAACCGCTGCTTTACCGCAGCCATGAGGCCCTTCTGCTCCCAGCTCTGGAGAGCCAAAGGGGATCAGCGGCAGGGATCGCTGCCCAGGTGGAAACCTGTCTGTGCCGAGCAGCACCTGGCACAGCGGCTCACCTGCTCAGCTCTGTGGGGGTCAGAACCGCGCCAAGGCTCAATGCGGGGGTCTGCATCAGCCCCCGCCTGTCCCGGGCACTGGGCTCTGCTGTGTCCAGGGCAGCCACCTCCTTGGGCCTTCGCTACGGGTGAAAAAACATCCTAATGCTCTAAAATCTGCTCCAGAGCCAAGCAAACGCTTCCCGATGTGGCCAGGCACAGCGGAGCCATTGGCCACCTGCATGCTGGAGCTTGGTGGCCCCTCACGGAGATGCCCAGCCAGCCTGGGGGTGCCAAAAGGCACCAGGCGTGGGTAGCCCCCAGCGCTCGGGGCTCAGCTACCTGGCTCCCAAATTGTCCCTGTGCCAGGAACATCATTCCGGGCTGCATCTCTTTGGGTGCAGGAAGCCGGCTTGGGAAGAAGCAGTCAGCAGGGTCTCTGTGGGCTGGGGTCTGCAGGGTGGCAGGGGCTGCCACCGCATCCTTGTCCCCGGGAGCAGAGCCCACCTCGGGGCCAGCCACCGTCATGCGGGTCGGGACCGCAGCAAAGGCAGCCGGGGAGGTGGCAGAGGCAGGTCCTTACCTTGGCTCCTCTTCAGTGTTTCCAAAATGCTCTTTGTCTCCTGACACTTAACAAGCATCAACTAATTAATCCGGAGCAGTTGATCAGCTCCCGTTTGGATGCCTCCCACACGGCTGGCGCAGGGACAGGGCTCAGGCTGGCACCCTTGGGCAGAGCCTGGATCCCAGGGTGCCAGCGATGACTGAGCCGAGTGCAGTGCCGAGTGGGATTTGGGGACCAGAGAGAGCTGGGGAAGTGTTTGCAGGGAGACAGGACACTGCTGTCACCCCCGTGGGCTGGAGAGGGGCTGC
>NW_010249822.1:2025-2276 GCF_000690775.1 Eurypyga helias
CGCCGGTCCGGCATGTGCGTCCACACCTGCCCCCCTGGCTACTTTGGCGTGCGGGGGCTGGAGGTCAACAGATGTACAAGTACGTCCGGCACCAACTGGGACCCTCCCGCTCCTCCCAGTGCCCCCATTCCCCATCCTGCGGGTCCCAACATTGGGTCCCCAGCGCCACGTGTCCCGCAGCATCCCCGGCAGCACGGAGCCAGGGGCCGCAGCGAGAGCCGGGGCAGCTGGGGTGTGGGGCTTCCTCCCCT
>NW_010249823.1:0-281 GCF_000690775.1 Eurypyga helias
TCTGGAGCCCTGGGAACAGCGGGACCCTCTGGATCCCCGGGAATAGTGAAACCCTTGGGAGACCCGGGAATGGGCAGGGCCTTGGGACCCTCTGGATCCCCGGGGGTGGTGGGACCCTCTGGATCCACATGGGTGGTGGGTGGATCCCTGTGGGTGGCGGGACCCTTTGGATCCCCGGGGTGGCGGATGGATCCCCATGGGTGGTGGGACCCTCTGGATCCCCATGGGTGGCGGGACCCCCTGGATCCCCGGGGGTGGCGGGGGGGGTGCCCGGGGGGGGG
>NW_010249824.1:0-399 GCF_000690775.1 Eurypyga helias
GCGATGGGGTGTGGGGAGCACCCCAAAAACCCCATTTCTGTTCTCTACACCAAACCCGACCAGCATTCCTCACCCCTCCCAGACTTTTCTCATCCACCCAGCTTTCCTCTTCCCTGGTGTGTGGTCCAGGCCCGTCTGTTTTTCGGGTGGGGGCCATCCCGGGGAGCCCCATGGGGTGCACTGCTGCCTGCCTGGCCCCACCGCCCGCTGCTGCGGATTCGGGACCCTCCTGAGCCCCTTGACAGGTCCCGACAGCACAGACGGAAGCATCTGACAGCTGAGCATGCGAGTGGGAGTCGGGGTGCTGCTGAGGCATGGCTCCTCATGGGGCTGAACACGCCGGCGAGAGGGGAAACCGGCGTGGGGGGGATGCACCGAGCTTGGGCGCTCATGGTTGGA
>NW_010249824.1:538-790 GCF_000690775.1 Eurypyga helias
GGGCATCCCACCCTGAAGCCACAAAATCCCCACCACCCTCCTTTCTTGGCTCTCCAAGTTACCATGGGGTGCCCTACATGGGGGGATCACCCCTCCTTGTGCTGTCCCATTGGATGGGGGCAGAAAAATGGAGAAGTCACCAGTTTATGTCCTGAAAGCCCCACATCAGCATCACCGACTCCTTTTTCCCTCTGTTCACCAGACCCTGATCCTGCAGCATCAGCCCTGGGTTGGGCCATGGGGCTGGATGAG
>NW_010249824.1:800-3001 GCF_000690775.1 Eurypyga helias
ACCTCCCCACTGGGACAAGACGATGGTCATCCACCCAGGTGACCTGGTTTGTTGCTGCCAGGCTCCCTCCCCGTCCCCTCCATGGCTCCAGGCATCCAATCTCAGGGCTGTCCCCTGCCCAGGGACACTGTTGTCCCCAGGTCCTGTCCCTGGGCCTCGTGCCATCCCCCTGGCCCAGACAGCTGTCCCTCTCAGGGGGTCGGATAGCCACCATATGTCACTGCTGAATCCCTAGCATTCATGGGTCTTCCTCCAAACACCCACCTGTCCTCCAGCTCGCCCGGGCCAGAGTCTCCCACTCCGGGGAAAACAGCTCCTTGTTGACAACCCGAGTGCCCCCGCCCCTGCAGACCCTCTGTGACAAATGTGGGGATAGCCCAGCCACTGCCACCATGGCAGGGGATGGAGGAACAGCTTCTCACATGCGGGGGATGCCGCTGGCATGGGAGGACTATGGATGGGAGAGCACACAGTGGGGTTTGTTAGTGGGGGTCCTGCCGGGTGAATCTCTCCTCCAGCTGCAATTTGGGGCTGGGGACTGGGAAGGGGGAAGGGCCATGTCCAGGCCATGGGGTCATGGAGCAAGGGAGGCTGTGGTGGGACAGAAATGCAGGAGGTTTAGTGCTGGCAGTGGGGCAGAGCATCACCCCATGAGTGCAGGCAAGCAGGGGGGTCAGGACACACAGTGTGGTCACCAAACTGGGCCCCAGCAGACTGCTGTGTTGGGACACCTGGTTTGGTCCCTAGGCAACCCTGCAACTGGTCGGCCAGGGCACCCAGTATGGTTCCTGAACTGTGATCCAACAGGCTGTGGGTCAGGGCACCCACTAATATCTCCAGAGTGGGATCCAGTGGATTGGTGTGTCAGGGCACCCAGTATGGTCCCCACATGGATCCAGTGGACTGGGGGCTGCTCAGCCACCAGCACCTCTCTGTTGATGCCCTACCCCCCATCCCAGGTCAAACTGTCAAGACAGTTAATAACCAAAATAAAACTGTTCTCCAGACAGACTTTGTACATTCATGGTTGTCCCTGATTTCCTGATGGGGAAACAGGCACAGGGCTTGGTGCCTGAGGTAATGGGGATGATTGGTGAGGTGGGAGCCAAGGACATCAAGCCCACAGGGACATGGGGCTGCCCCATCCCACCATCCACCCAATCCATCAGCACACAGGGCTGAGGAAGGGGCTGTTGGTTGGTCCTGCCACCACGGCTGCCATCCCAGCCAGGGACAGCCAGCAGGACACTGTCCCCCGTCACTCCCCAGGGCTGGACCTAACCCCAATCCTGAATCCTCTTCAGGCTGAGGGGGGTGTGCAGGGCTGATGGCTGGTGGGGACAGGGTTGAAAGGGCAGGCTCTGCCCTGGCCCCATCTTGGCCGAGCAGCTGTCGCCATCCCAAATCTCCAGCAAGCAGGCACGTCGGAAATCCCGGGTGTCGGAGGAGAGGTCTGGTCTGCATTCCTCAGCCGGGAGTGGGGAGAGGGCCAAGCATCTCCCTGCCGCCTGCAGCTGCTCCCAAATATGTTACGACTTGTCACCATGGCAGGAAGGGATGTCAGCAAGCCTGGAAAGCAAGAGGGGACACAGGGCGGTGGGGTGCCCGAGGGGGATGGGAAGGTGGGCCCCATTGGAAGTGGCATTTTGGTGGGACCCCTTTCCTGGGCCGAAATCCCAGCAGGATGGTCTCTTTGCTGGGTCCTGGCCAGCCCTGGCTTCTCTCATACCCATCAGTGGGATGGTGCCCACACTCCAGGGCTGTAGATCCTGCCTCCACCACCTGGCTTGCCTTGCCAGCCCCTAAAACCTGCTGTTCCCTCTGCTCTTTCCGATGAAAAGAGCCAACTGGCACTGTTCCCACAATCCTTGCGCCAGCGTGGGGACTGTGCAGCTCCGTGCACCGATCAGGGACGTGCAACCAGCGCAAGAAGCTCTACGCACCGGTCTGGGATGTGCACTGGGCTGCACCATGATTATGTGATTCCCCAAAACTCAGCAAATCAAGACCATCAGCCGTAGTGGGAAACCAAAACAGTCAGGGCAGCCCATGGGCCTCCCTCCATGACCCCATACCACGGATCTGGCCACCGGCTTGGGAAGCTGCCGCAGAGGAGCAAAGACAAACCCTCCTCACGGAGATTTTCTCAATGGACGGGTATTTTTAGCTTGGGCCTCGTGGCTGCGCGTCCCCGCCGGCTG
>NW_010249824.1:3018-5169 GCF_000690775.1 Eurypyga helias
CGTGAGGCCTCCGCCAGCCGGGGAAAGTCACCCCATGACTGATCGCAGCACGTTCTGCCTGGGGCTCACACAGCATCGTCTTTGTGTTCCTCCCAGCCGCCACCATCCATCACCAGCTAACCTGACAGCCGGCAGCAGAGCCCTAATCCCCCGCCGGCTCTGAATTACACGGGGTGCAGCCTGCAGCCGCCATGGGCACCCATGGGACCCGGGAAAAGCCACCCTGCTTGTCTCTCCCCCAGCAGTTATCTTTGCAGGGTGCTTAGGGGGGTGCAGGCTATCAGCAACCCCTCAGTTGCCCAGACACTGTCATCTCTTGGTGATGGTTGCCTGCCCAGCAGTTATTGTTATCCTTGATTCAATATCTGGCAGGATGAGCCCAATGGACCCATGGACCCCAGACCCCACTGTGTCTGGGATTAGGGTCGTCCTCAGCAAAGAGGGTCTGATGGAGGAGCAGAGCCATGGCCGGGTGGGCACAGCATTATCCCATCTCCCTGTACTTGTGGAAGTGTGGACAGCCTGGATAAGCCCTGCCAAAAGGTGCTGGAGAGAATGCAGGTGCTGGGGCTGCCACCCCAGCATGGGGTCCCTCTTCCCCAGCCCCCATCCTGTGCTGGCACTGGATGCCCTTTCCTCCATGTCTCCACGGACTGCCTCCTGACTCTGCTGCCCACTCAGCCATGGGGACATGATGGCCTCAGTGGCCCATCAGGGCTGGGTCCAACCATGTCCCTCCCTGCTCCTTTCCTGGATGGGGAAAAGTCACCGCGGCGGCTGGGGCCTGCCCCGCCAATGCTGCCCCTCTTTTATGAAGTGCTAAATGCTTGACCGCTCTCTTGTTTGGGTCTGCCACGTGCCCTGTGGAGCCGGTTATGCCACCGCCAGGTTCCTCATCTTCCAAACAACCTCTTGCAATTCAAGTCCCCCATTTATAAGGTAGCACTGGGGTGGCCCTGCAGGCATCCATCACCCAGGGGCCCAGCTGCGGCTCCAGGGGCTGACCGGGGTCATGTCCACCAGCAAGGGTCACTGATAAAGGTCCCCACAGTGAGTCAAACTGCCTGACAGGGTGATGTGAAACTGTTGTGAAGCCCTTGGGCTCAGGTTATCCCCTCGGAACAGCTTTGTGCCTGCTATGGGCATCTATGCAAACTCCCAGGGATGAACCCTGCCTCTTCCCAACTGTTGGAGTGTTTTTGAATATCACAGGGATTTCTTTCCTTCTTGAATATTTCAGGGATTTGATTGACCCTGGGGAGCACAGTGGCTGTGCCGAGGATGAACCTCGAGGCTGTGGGTCCTGTTTTTCTTATTGCGTTTTTTTTACAGATGCTAAAACCATGGGGAAAGCAAATCCCTAGGGCTGAGGCCCTGGGAGAGCTGAAATCAGGATGAACACATGCTATAAGGCTCCTGGCCCCAAAGAAATCACTAGAAAGAGAGAAGATCAATCTGGTGGGTTCCAAAAAAACTGGAAATCAATCCAAAGTGAGCAAGGGTGCTGCCACGGGTGCAGGGAATGTGCTGCACACATGGCCTCTCTGGGGAGGGGGGATTTGGGGAAGGAAAATCCCGTCAGGGTTGGCCCGGCTCTTTGCTGACATTCTTTCCACTGACCGATCCCTTGGCTGGAATCTGGCCTGGAGCAGGAATAGGAGGAGATGGGAGATGGTTTCTGATGTTTCCGAAGGGAAAAAAACCCTTCTGAACTAAAGACAAAGCAGGAGAGACATGGTTTAGCAGGGAAGGGCTGTGGATGGGTTAAAAATCCCACCCCCGCTGCTGTTCATGCAGAGTCCATGACTGTGCCTCAGTTTCCCCACTGGGAAATCCCCATCTTTGCTGGAAGAGGGATGAGGCAGGGGGGCATTGCGGCATTGGTTGTCTACACATACAGAGGCTGGTACTGGAGACCAGTTTGGATGAACCAGTGTTGGGCTGGAAAGGATCCAGCTCAACTTGGCTCCTCTGCCAGGGTGTGGGGACATAGGGGAGAAGGTGTCCTTTGGATCTGGTGAACAGAAACCACAAACGTGGGTTTCGTGCTAAAATGCTGCTCTAGAATAAGGGACTTGGCCCAGGACCTTCCGGAAGGCCATGGTGGAGGAGGGGCTGAGGCCAGTGCACTCCTGCCTGCTCCGTTCCTGC
>NW_010249824.1:5186-5781 GCF_000690775.1 Eurypyga helias
CCCACCTGCCTTCTCCGTTCCGGCAGGCAGGCAGGCGGGACCGGCAGCAGAGGGTGCCCACTAGGGAAGGGCTGGACCCCAGGGTGCTCCCTGCATTGGGATGCCTTTCCCGGGGCTGGATTCCTCCGATTCCCTGTGGCTTCAGCCGGAGAGGGATCAGGCCCTTACGCTGGACCGGCAGGTTGGGGCCATAGGAAATATGGGGAGCACTGTGGGGTAGAGTGGGGTGAGAAAGGAAAAGAGGTTGAAGATGTGCCAGTGTTGGGTCCAACCGCAGGGAAGGCATGGATCTGGGGTGCTGTGGGGTTGAGGGGGACAGCCATGGAGGGACGAAGGTGCCCTGACTGGGCAGGCTGACCACAAGGCCACCATGGCCGGCAGGTTGGGGCCATAGGAAATATGGGGAGCACTGTGGGGTAGAGTGGGGTGAGAAAGGAAAAGAGGTTGAAGATGTGCCAGTGTTGGGTCCAACCGCAGGGAAGGCATGGATCTGGGGTGCTGTGGGGTTGAGGGGGACAGCCATGGAGGGACGAAGGTGCCCTGACTGGGCAGGCTGACCACAAGGCCACCATGGGCTCCCCCCAACCCGGCTGTA
>NW_010249824.1:5826-6439 GCF_000690775.1 Eurypyga helias
TCCCGAGTGGCACCCCCAGGCTCAAGCAAAGCCCTTGTTCATGAGGCAGTCGAGCTGCCCTCCCCACCGTGCCAGCTCCCTCAGACCCCCCCAGTGCGGCTGCGGTCCAGGCGGTGTAATCCCCGCTGGGGGAGCACATGAAATCAGACGGACAAGTTTTGATGTGAGGCAGCAGCCTAGGGTGGGCTCAGGTTTCCTTTAGGTTTTCTATATTTATCTCCGTGATTTAATGCCAGTGCTGGGGTTTAAATGGCACCAAACAGTTGGTGTGGGGAGAGGGAGCAGCCGTCCCCGCACCGCACACACGTCCCCGAGCCGCCCGCACGCCCATGGAGCTCTTCGAGACCAACCCTTATTTTTTTCCGGACCAGAGGTTTTACGATGGAGAAAATTTCCTGGGCTCCCGCTTGCAGGGCTATGAACCGTCGGCGTTCCCCGAGCGTCCCGAGGTGGCCCTGTGTCCCGAGGGCAGGGTGGCTTTGGAGGAGAAGGACTCAGCCCTGCCTGAGCACTGTCCCGGGCAGTGCCTGCCCTGGGCCTGCAAGGTGTGCAAGCGGAAGACGGTGTCCATCGACCGGCGGCGGGCAGGCACCCCGCGGGGGGCACCCCGCGT
>NW_010249824.1:6863-7137 GCF_000690775.1 Eurypyga helias
GGGGCAGCTCGCCGGGGCACTGGGTCCTGCTGGGGGGAGTGGGGTCCCCAGCCCTGGGGGCAAGGCAGATGCTGATGTTGTGAGCTGGTGAGTGTGTCCTGCATAAAGGCAGCAATGATCCAGCACCAGTGTTTGCTGAAATCACGGCAAAGGGGCCGGGAGCCATCCTTCCTGGGGTGTGGATGTAGTGGGGGCTGTGTCATGCAATGCTGGTCACTGCTTTGAGCGTAGCACATGTGCCTGGGCTTAGGAGGGATGATAGAGGCAAACCCAT
>NW_010249825.1:0-4504 GCF_000690775.1 Eurypyga helias
GCCTGCTCCTGCCCCATCCCTGGCAAAACGGAAGCCCTGCGTCTCCTCGTTGGGAAAACCCGGCCTTCGGCATCGCTCCTGCCCGCCGCTGCCCCTGAAGAAGGCGAAACCCCCCCGGAGAACCCCAGTGAGAGAGCTGCTGGCCCCCCCGAGAGCACGCGGGGGGCTCCTTTCGATGGGTACGTGCCGTAGGGACGCGCGGGTGCCCCGGTGAGGAAGGGAAAATCCATCTGGAGGCCCTGGGAAGGGCGGATGTGCCCCGTGTGTGACTTGGGACAGCACCCGAGCCGTTTTATTCCCATTCCTGAGCATCCTCTGACCGGTTTATGGCTGAGCTCCGGTAGCCTGGTGATCCTGAAAGGGTAGGAGGGACCGATCCCAGTGTCCACGCTGAGGAATCGGGCATCCTGGTACAGGACAAGCTCTTTCCTGGGGAAGATGGGGATGCGGGAATGACTTTCAGTGTCAGGTCTCTCGAAGGGTGAGCCAATGGGAATTTATTGTTCTAGGGAGCTGAGAACAAAGGGAAATCTTCCTCCGGGGCTTGGACATGGGGCATGGGATGTGTCATCCCCAATTGGGTTAACGGAGCGATGCCCGCGCGCTCCCGATGCCTGGTGGCTGGTGCCGGGCTGCTCGCCAACTCCAGTCCCCGTCTCTCGGCGAGATGAGCTAATTGAAGTCTCGCGGCAGAGCTTTTGGGAAAGCCCTGCTGAATTTGCCTGTCTCTGCCCTCCATCCGACTGCTCCCGGAGTGGAAGAGGCTGACGGAGCAGCGGGATTACCCAGGCTTTTCAGCTGACTCTGCTCCGGCTTTCCCTGGTGAGGACGGGGACACCCTGGGCAGGGCAGGACCCCGGATTCCTGATGGAGCTGGTGATTTTTAAGTGTGGATAGAGAACCTTCTCCCTTTGCTTGGTAAAGGGGCTGGAGCAGGCAGGGAATCCACACAGGGCACTGCTCCTGGCCTGGAGCAGGGATCAGCCTGGGGTCAGGGATCAGCCAGGCAGAGGGATGCTCCAGGGCTGGGGGCTGCGATCAACTTGCATTTTGGCTCTGGAAAGGGCGTTGTGATTCCCGTGGCGTTGTGATTCCCGTTGCGTTGCGATTCCCATGGCATTGCAATTCCCGTGGCGTTGCACGCAGCTCTCTGTAGCTCACACCGGATCCCAGCCTGGGAAGAGCCGGGATCTCGAGCGGAGAACTCCGAGCTGGGCCCAGAGCTGTTGTCTCCATCTCCGGCGCTGCAGGTGTGAGGTCTCTCCTCTTCCACCCCCCGTCTCCTAACACGTGTCCAACCTGTAACGAGCCCCTGACATCCTGATGAGCTGTAGGATGGGGTCAGCACGCTTTGCCGGACTCTCCCTGACCGCCACGCTTAATTAGCTGCATCATTAGCAGGCTGCTTGCTCCTCCAGCTCTGAGCAAGGACGTAATAGCTACAGCAGCGCCCCGAATCCCACGAGGACGGGGGCTGAGGGCTCTGCGGGTGTAAACAGAAGAGGAAGAACTGTCTGTGGACACTGATTTTCAGGGATGGCTACCATGGAGATCCGTGAGTGGGGTGTCTTCCCGAGCTGGGGCTGTAAGGGTGACACCCTGACGGTCCCTAGCCCACCCGCGGAGTGCAGACCCACCCGTGGAGTGACAACACCCGTTGTCAACCTTGGAGCACTCACACGGAACGTCTCCAAGCCTGTGTTTTCATGGATCGTGCCACCAGCGGGCTGGCAACCAGCATCGGAGGCGGATGCTGGGCTGCAGGACGTGGGAACGCCGAGCCCAGCGCCTGTGTTCGGGGGGTTTCAGCTGGCAGTGATCGAATCCCACTGGTTAAAACATGTTCCTTGGCAATATCTCTAAATCCCACATATTCTCGTGTAGAAGGTGATGCTCCCGTTGCTTTAGTCCTGAGTATTTCACAGCTGGTTCGGGCTGGGAATCTCGTTCTCCAGAGCTTTTCCTATTACGCTTTTTTTTAAAAATGTCATTCATTTTGTTTAATTTTCCCCCTTTTTGGTGGTTTTCTCCAGGCGTAGCACGATGGCTGTATAAGGAGCAGGGATGTGGTGGTCCTCCTGCAGAGGTTGGTGTCCTGGCTTCACCCACATCCCTATGGGAACCCCGTCCCGCTCTCCCCGCCCCATCCTGGTGCTGGGGACCCCCGTGTGACGCCGTCGGGGACGTTGCACGGGCGCTTTGGATTTTGCAGCGCGAAAAGGAAATGATTTGTCGCTTTCACACTGCTCTTTGCAACTTCTGGTTCTTCTTTTTTTGCTGGGGTTTCTTCTTAATCTCCGCTTGCACACCGGTGGCTTCTCCCTCCTCCGGCCGCCAGCCTTGTGTTGGTTGAGCTTTTTCTAGGAAAACCCTGCGTCTTCTTGGGAAGAAAAAAAACCAACCCAACAAAACAACCCAGTTCTTGCTAATCTTGTGTTTCCTGCTGCTGACCCCTTGCATGTGACCGGGGTTGGGCTGAAAAGTTTCCTTGGAGGAAGGAGAAAGGGATTTGGCCGTTGGGAAACGGTGAAGTGGGTGAAGGAGCCCCTCTCCATCCCGGTTTTGCTTTGGACTGGCGGATGCTGGGAGCGGTTTTGGGCTGGCGCGGGCTGCGGCTCCTCTCCAGGATGTGTTTGGCCGTGTGCCGCAGGCCACGGAGCTGCGGTGCCGGCTTCGCCGCTGGACACTGCTCCCGGCTGGTCCGGCTCCGTCGTGCTGTGGATTGGCGTGGGATGGCGACCGCCGAGCTGCTAGGAAGGTGGGTGGGAGCGATGGTGAGCCCTTGCTTTGGGGCGTTCGGTGCGCGACGAGGCTGAAACGGCGGTTTTGGGGGAGCACGATTTGGTGGGTGCTGGCAGACAGGGCTGGATTCTGCACATCCCCCGTGGATCCTACCGGGATCACCGCCGTGGCGTGGCACGGGCTGTCAGTCCAGCGGGCGGGGGTGTTTGTGCACCCATGGGTGCTGCTGGTCCCCACTGCATCGGTCTCTTGTGGAGGACCGCTCCGTCTGAACTAGGATGGCATCCCCCATTGGCTTTTGGGTACCATCCCAAGAATTCCAGGATGCTCCTGGGCACTCGAGGAGTGTTGTAGGACGCAGCTCGTGCTGGTGAGGGATGCTGGGATACGGCGGTGCCCTGGGCTGGGTGGTGCAGGGGCGCGTCGTAATGCGAGCGAGGCCGTTCTGTACGGCAACTCCCGACACCGCGCCTGCAAAATGCTATCAGGGGATCCACGGGGGGCTTTCTCCTCTCCTTTGGGAATTTTGGGGAGTGTTTATAGCAAATCAGAACTGACCTGAATTGCAAAGCCGTGGCCAGGTAGCACTAAGCAGGGACCTGGCTTCGTTATTTGCCGGTTTAAAAATATACGTATGCCGAAGCTTGGGGGTTTATTTTTTAATCCTGGGCCTGTGGAGGAGGCTTCAACCTGAGCTCACGCCGTTGGAATTCCCCGCTGTGCCTGGGAGAGGCTCCTTGCCTCCGATCGCTTCCAGATGCCGTTCCCGCTTCGGCTCTTTCCCCTTGCAAAATGTCTCCCCCAGCTCGCCGCCAACCTCACCAAAAGTTTTCCCGGCCAGATTCAGCCTCCTGCTATCCGGCAAGGCTGAGTCAGCCCAGCCTCCATCATTTTTAAGCAGAGCGCGGTGCCGGCGGCGTGAGGTCGCGACTTGCCCCGCGGTGGAACCCCAAGTCACATCCTGCGTCAGGTTTTCAGCCGCTTGCGACATTGCCAGCGTGTGGTTTTTAGTTTCCTTTTTAAAAAAATCCCCATATATGTATGAGCTGGACTGGAGTTTAGGGTTTGGGGTCCCTACCCCTGCGCTGCTGACCGGGCACGGCTTCCCTGGAATGCCAAAACAGGAGGGAAACTGAGGCAGGGAAGTGCTGAGCAAGAGTTGGGGATGGTTCAACGCTGCCGACCCGCTGCGCCGGGGCTCTGCTGACGCTGGGTGCGCGCTGCCAGCCGGGCACCCCCGTGTCAGGTCAGAGAACACCCTGCCCCGGCTGCTCCGTGGCCTGCAGGCTCACCCGACCACCCCCCCCGGTGTGGGGTTCCTGGGGTGGGAGGGTGGATCCGCACCCGCCGGGGCTGGGAATGGAGGAGAGCGCCGAGGCATTTTGGGGAAAAACGGGGTGGAAAGTGAGAACTGAGGGGAAGAAGTGCAGGGAGGGCAGACACGAGTGGGCTGGGGAGGGGATTCAGGACCGAGGGAGGAGCAGGGATGTTGGAAGGGTGTCAAAAATTGAGGGGAGCGGAGGGCTGCAGGGTTAAAGGTGACGGAGCCTTCCAGGTGCCGGGTGGGAGCGGAGAACAAGGCACCAGGAACCTGGCCAAGGGCTGGGGGAGCCCTCTAGAATATGGGGTGGGGAGAGCCGAAGGGGGGCCAGGAGCCTGGCTTTCAAAGCACGTTGTTTATATGACAAAAAACACGCGATTTGTCCTCAAAAATACTATCCCCGGCTCTCCTGCTGCCTTTTTATGGTGGGGAGGCAGCAGC
>NW_010249825.1:4553-5933 GCF_000690775.1 Eurypyga helias
CCCCTGGGGAGGGGTTGGAGGAGCTGGGTGGGGGGGGCCTTGAGCAATAAAAATGGGGTTGAACACAAGGTTTTTTGGTGCCCCGGCACCGTGCGAGGGTAAGGGGAGGATAAACTCTGCCCCCGCATCCCCCGGCAAAATTCGGCTTTGTCATCCGTACCGACCCCTCTGCTCCCTAATCCCCCATGTCACTGCTTAATTCCAACCACATTTACAAGTTAAATGGCCAGTTTAGCTGTATTATGCAAATGCATGTTTAAGTCTTAATTATTCATTTGCCTGGCACGCCCAGACGCGTGGAGTGTCTGCACATCAGCGGCTTCTCTGGGAAGCGCAGTTCTGCTAGGAAATAACCCCAAAATAGGCTTTTTTGGGGGGCTGGTGGGGGGTGTTAACCACCCCAGCTTGGAAAAGTCGGCGATTTCTCGTGCTTATTGCTTCCTTTCATTCGGTTTTTTTTTTTGGGGGGGTGGGTTTACGGTGGGAGGCTCGTCCATAAATAGCGGCCGTTTATTTTTAGGTCGGTTGTTGCTTCGGATAATCCGGCTTGGTTGGGCAGCTTTGCTTTTCTTCCTGTTCTCGGGGATTTAGTAAAAATAGGTTTATTAACTTATTTTATTAAAAGAAAATAATTTCATAAATGATTAATTTAATTATAACCCATCCCCCCCACCCCCAGTTGGAGGATGGCGTCACGGCGGTGTGGCTCATCCGCGCTCTCCCGGCCAGGGAGCATCCGCCGGGATGCGGATCAACAGGAAAACCGCTACCAATAAATCGTGTCCCACACTGGAATTACACCTTTGGCTCCGCTGAAGGATGGTCGGGAAGCGGCTGGATTATCTCCCGCTAAAAAACTGGTCCCGGGGGCACTGAGCCTGGGCTGACGTGAGGGATGTGCCGGCCTCGGAAACACCTCGCTCCTGCCAAGTAGAGATGTTTTGGGAGGAGGAGCTCACCTGGATTTTATTCCCCTCCCAGCCCAGCTTTTCCCTCAGGAGATTAATTTTAACCCGGGGAGGCTGGTGCCGGCGATGGAGCACCGGATAAAGGGGGGCACCGGCTGCACGGGTGGACGTCTGCCGTGCTTCAGGTCTGGCTGGTGGGAGGAGGAGAAATTCCATCTCCCCTTCCTCTTTTTTAACAGCTCCCAGGGAATCCGGCCCTCGACGGGAACAGCGACGGACGGGAGGGATTCGGCAGCTCGCCCCTGCCCCGCGCGTGTCCCCTCTTGCCTGCGCGAGCCCCGAAAATGCCGGTGCCCCCCGGGGGTGCTCCTGCACCAGGGCTGAGCCCCTCAAAAGACTGATCCTGCCTGGCTTTAATCTTCAATAGATTGGATGCGGCCCTTTTTGTTTTTCTTCGCCCGAAGACACGAGC
>NW_010249825.1:6014-8295 GCF_000690775.1 Eurypyga helias
AGCCTGGTAGGGAGGGGAAACCGAGGCAGGCGGCGGCGCTGGGAAGGAAAAGGAGCAGAATTCAGCTTGTTTGGGGTGTTCTGAGGGCTCTGGGATATGGGACGTTCATTTCCTGCCGGGATCAGCTGCCAGATGGGTTGAGCCGCCCGCGGCGAGTGGTGGAGACGCAGCTCGGGACGCCAGGACCGTGATGGGATTTTTGCTTGGGCTGGTTATGGCTGATGGTAGGGGGGAACCCTCGTGGGGGAGATGGCTCGGGAGGCTGGAAAACGATCCTGGGGAGACCATGGGGGCGATCCGGCTCCTGACTCTTCCAGTCAAGCTGGAAAGACCAGCTTCGGGCAAGACCTCGGATCTTCCCCATGTGCTTTGCGGGATTGCAGTCTCCTGTGGATCTGAGGATGCCTGGGGGAAGGAGGGATCCCCTTGCCCACCCCCAGGAAGCGCTGAGCATCCTCCTCCACACAGGCAGGGGCCGACGCCGCACCATGAAGTGCTTTAGCAGGAGTCCCCCAGGGAGAGTTTAACCTCGTTAGCGTATCCCATAATTCATGGCTCCAAATCAAAAGGCTCCTTGTCGACAGCGATGCTGTGTGCTCCGGTGGATTCCAGGCTGCTGGAGAGACCCTGGTGCAGGATGGGGAATTCTTGGGGCTCCGGATGCACCTGGCTTTGCTATCCATTGCCCCAAGCCCTCTGGTTTAACTGCTGCCCCCCCGGAAAACGGTGGAGGTAGGAGAAAGCAGAGCTGCTTCGGCTGGAGAGGGAAGGTGTGGCGGTGGGCTGGAGCCATGCCTTGTCATCCCAGGGAATCTGTGGGAAGCCTGGGGCCTCAATGAGCGGAGCAGCCCTCTTGGAGATGCTCTGTGGTTTCCTTCCCTGTCCCTGGCACGGGAACGCACCCTCGTCATTAGGATCAACGGGGCCGTGGGGAGGACACGCGCCGGCTTGGCGCCCCCCAGCATCTCCCATCTTTGCTTTTCCTGGCTGGACGAGAAGGAGAGGGGCCAGGAAACCTCCTGCCCTTCCGAGTTTCCTCCTGGAAGCACCTTCTCTGCCAGGGCACGAGGGGCAGCTGTGGAGGTGCTATCCAGGCCACCCTTCCCACCCGCATCACCCGTCCTTGCACTCAGCTGGGCTGAGATCGTTCCTCACGGGGTTTTTGGGGAGAGCTGTGGCTCCCGCCAACCCCCACCCATCCCACCAGCACGGAGGGACGAGCAAAGCTGGCTCCTGGCTCCTGACCGGGAGCTGTGGGCTTGCTTCACCTGCCTGGCTCCTTTTCCTGGAAGCGGCAGCTTCCCAGCAGCGTTTTTCCTTCCCCAACCCATATGGATATTACAGCGGGGATGCATAATTCGGGAAGTTTTGGGGGAAGAGATGCTGGAGATGTGGGGTTAAGGAGCATCCTCCACACGGGAAAGCAGGAGAGCTGTGGAGCATCCCCCTTTCCTGGGAAGGGGCATCAACTGCTTCCTAAAAATCGGAGTGAGTCATGGAAGGGGATTTCAGAGGGAAAGCTGCAGAGGTGTTGGAGAAAGCTGTGGCGAGGGCCGGGCTCTGAACCAGCACCTTAGATCAGCCGGGTGCCTGGCAGAGGCGGTGGGCGGCTTTGCCGGGAGCGCGGGCATCCTCTGCGACACGTGATGGCTCGCTGGGGCCCTTCCCTGGGCCTCCTGGGGCTCGGAGCCCGGAATAGGGATCCACTGGATCAGCCGAAGGCAGCTGGCTGCTAAGCTTCCACTGTGGCTCGCCATAGCCCTAAGGATGTTCTCCCTTTTCCCTTTGCCAGGGGAAGAGAGGATGGCCTTGTAGATCCTGCCGAGCTCCTGCCTGGACCGAGAGGACGGACCGTAAGTAGCCGTGACTTCCTGCTGCCAGGGATGCTGGAAAAGGTCTCCCTGAACCTAGTATCCTCCTCCTGACGTGGCTGGAGCATCGAGGCGATGCTGGGGGTGCAAAGGGATGGAGCGGCTTATTTTCTGGGTCTTCTCCCTCCGGCTGCTTCGCCCCGGAGTTTTTGGGGCCAGAGGACTTGAGCTCAAGGGTGGGGTGATTGCGCTGCCCCAAAACCCAGCCCGTTTCCTGGTGCTGAGCAGGAGGTGTGGCGGAAACGGCAGGGAAACCGCAGGGCTGCCGCAGCAGGGGGGGTGAAGGTGGCACTTGGAGCCTTGCGAAGGGGACGGTGACTGGGCGGGTGGCTTCTGAGGGACCCCTGTGGTCAAGAGCCACTGGGAACGGCAGCTGCCTGCGGGATCACTCAGCCCTGGGGCTTGAGATC
>NW_010249826.1:0-1867 GCF_000690775.1 Eurypyga helias
CCCCCCGCCCCAAGCAGCCCCCATGCCCTGCCTGCAGCAGTGTAAGGAGAGCCAGGACCCCTGCCCATCGCTGCGCAGCACCTCTGCCTGGCTGGGATGGATGCTGCTGCCACGGGCACTGCTGCCCACACCACCCTGCCCTGGGCATCAGCGCAGCCCCCCCCTCCTGCCTTCACCCCCACCTCTGCACCAGCCTGCCTGTGCAGGCTCTGCAGTGGCCCCTGCGTATATGAGGCAGGACGTGATGCCGAGATACAGCTCCTGGAGGAGAAGCCTGAAGCGTTATCAGCCTGGGGAGTTAATTAAGGTCATGTCAGGCGATAAGGAAACAGGATGTCAGAGCAGCAGCAATGCAGGGGGGTCAGAGCCCAAAAAACTCCCTCTGAAAAGCAACTCCACTGAGATGTGATCAGCCAGGTGCTTGGGGACAGGGCAGCTGTTGTAGCCACTCGGACCAGGGCTCCAAGGATGGCACCACATACACTGGATTGATGTCCAGTACAGGATGGGATGGGAATGGGATGGGGATGAGATGGGGATGGGGATGGGGATGAGATGGGAATAGGGATGGGATGGGATGGGATGGGATGAGAATGGGCAGGGGGCCTGGCTGTGATAGACCTTGGCTGGGCAGGGAGAGCTGCCTGAGCAGCCCTGGCTATCCGCTCCTGTCCTCGTGCAGGAGCAACATGCCCTGGTGTGACCAGCACCATGCCAACAGGGCAGGAATCGCTGTGAACTTCTGCCCGTAATTAGCACATGTAATTGCAGACACTCTCTGATTAGCAGGACCTCAGAGGTGGGTACGCCAGGCTGCTTGACAGTGCTCGCGCTGCTCCTGCCTCAGACTGTTCGCTTTCACTCTCAGTGACGGCTTTGCCCCCGAGCTGGGCAGTGCTGGGAGAGCGGGACTGGCCTGGCACGGCACAGCACAGTGCACAGAGTGGCGATGAGAGCAGGCTGGGGACAGGGGACACATTGCCAGTGCAAACCCATCTCTCCTGAGCAAGCAGCCGCAGCATCCAGAGACCGACCCAGCCGGGCAGGAGCCGAGCTGCCAGGACATAATTAATACTTGCATCAATCTCGGATGGATTTGCATAGTGCCCTCGGTCCTGTGCTGTCTGGGAGGGCAGGCTGCTCCGTGCCCTTCCCGGGGCCAGCAGCAGCAGATGCCATGCCAGCCTTTCCTCCTCCACGGGGGTCACAGCCCCATTGTGGCCCCCATCTTGGCCCCATGTGTACCCCATCCCTCTTCACCCCACCTCTCCCCACAGCAGGAGCACCCACATGCCCCCACCTGCCCCACTCCCACTGCTAGAACATTGAAGACAGATGGAGATGCTTCCTTCTGCCACACGGTCCCTCCTTCCCTCCTCGGGCTGAGAAGAAATTGCAGGGATAGCAGCTCTGAAGGGCGCAGCAGGGGTGGGAGGGCAGTGGGGGGTGGCTCAGCTGCAAACACCCCACTGCAGCTGGGACGCATGGCGGTGCCCACGTCTACATGCCCAGGACGGGGTCTGAGGTCCGTGGGCAGCATCCACAGCCTGGGGTGGTGGCAGGGATGCCAGGGTGCAGAGAGGAACACGGGCGCCACCCGCAGCCCTCACTTTGCCACCCTGTGGGCACAGGTGGAGGAGGGACGGGACAGCACAGGAACGTGGAGTGTGCCAGGGCCACTGCCCCCAGGGATGTCAGACTGGCAAAATATCCCTGTGCAGCCAAGCACAGCACCTCAGCATGGCTGCTGACACCGCTGACAGTCGCTTCTGACCCTGTGACACTGCAGGGACCCTGATGCTCTGGACACAGCCAGGGCACAGCTGGATATAGGAGGAGACACGGGCCATGGCTTCTGCTCCTGGGG
>NW_010249826.1:1877-2583 GCF_000690775.1 Eurypyga helias
GCCCCCATTCCCTGCGGCCCCCACGGCCCCCGCGGCCCCCACGGCACCTGCAGCACCCACGGCACTCGCGGCACCCACTGCCCAGCCCACCTGGGTGTACGGTGAACACAGCCACTAATTGTGCCTGTGACTGGGAAGGGGGGGCACGGCCTGATTGCAGCCACCCTGACGAGCGCAGCCGGCTCAATCAGAGCCGTGTGGCCCTCCAGCATGCCGGGCACCAGGAATTAAACTGCTAATGAGCTGCTGGCTTGGAGGGCTGGCAGTTAGCGATTAATCAGGGGCTCTGCTCGGCGTGTGCCTCCTTTCCCCTCCCGCCCTGCACATCCCAGGGGTCGGTGGCCAGCAGTGGGGCATTGGGTCCTGCTCCTTGCCTTGCACGGTCACCCTGGGCAGGGGCCAGCCCAGGTCTTCAGCTGACGGAGAGGGGTCCCCAACCACTGTGCCACTGGGGCACAGCACCAGGAGGTCCTCCCAGCCCCTGGCTTTCTTGCCTCCCCTCCTCTCTCCACTGCAATCAGGAGAGCATCTTTTGTTCTGCTGGAAGAAAACCTGTTGAGTCCAGGGGAGCTTTGCTGGCATCAACAGCTGGTCAGGTCCGAGCGTGCTCGGCTGGCATCTGCACCCGGAGAGGGGGATCACGAGCTGGTGGTGTCTCCGCCGCGGGGCCATCCCCACCTCTGAGGGGGTGGCTGGGCAGGACTGG
>NW_010249826.1:2606-3250 GCF_000690775.1 Eurypyga helias
TCCCCGTGCCCTGGCCCGCCAGGGGGGCCCCCCTCCCGTCCTGCTTGCTGCAAACGCGGGCCTGGGCGATGCCCTGCCGCAGCCGCTGCTGGCACAGCACACCGAGGCACGGCTCAGAGCACAGACGGAAGGTTTTGCAGTGTAAGCAGGGGACAGCCACCCACAGAACTGCACTGGGAGCTGCAAGGAAGCTGCTCGAGCATGAACCTGACTCTGCTCTCCCACTGTGAAGCCCTGGCTGGTTTTCCTCCCCTTCACGGCCCTCGCAGAGGTGTCAGCACCCTCCTGTCCCCACACCCTCACTGGGCAACCCACACAGGGAACGTGCCCTGGGGACCCGCGCGCCGCCTCCTCCCCGGCTCGCGTCTGGGCAGCACCTGGGAGGAAAGGCCAGCGACCGGCAAGGAGCAGGTTGGAGATGCATGTTCTCCCCTATTGCACAATTAATCATAAGAAGTTTTTCCTCCTTTCGTGCATGAAACAAAATTTGGCAGGGCACTCTGACCACAGGGACTCGCTGTTTGCTCTCCAGCAAAAACCCGGCCGCATCTGGCAAAGAAATAACCTCAGAGCATCCCTGTGTGAGGAAGCGGGGAGAGGCAACGCCAGGCCAGGCAGGAAAACCCAGTGGGGCTTGGTCTGCA
>NW_010249827.1:0-3010 GCF_000690775.1 Eurypyga helias
GGAGGTGGCAGGGGTAAGGCTCGCTGGGAAAGGCTGCGGATCGCACCTCTCACGCCGGCGTAGGAAACCCCAGCTGGGAATCTTCCCACAAAACTGCAAGCGACATAAGCAGCGAGGAGTCAAGCAACATGGACATCTGGATTCCTAAAGGGTAAACGAAGTATTCCCTGAAAGCTACTGTCCCGTCTCCGCTGTTCCAGGCAGCAGCAGAGCAGAGCCGGGGGTGCCTCTCCAGCTGGGGTTGGCCGTGCTGCCCGGCTGCCCTGGAGAGACAGCATTCCTTTGGGCTGCTTGGAGAGACAGCATTCCCTTCGGCAATGGGAAAAAAGCAGCACCGGTGCAATGGCTGGCGAAAGCGTCCCAGTGCCAGCAGCCTTGCAGAGCTCGCAGCGTGTCCATGTGCCTAAAACAGTCCGGCATCGCGTCATCCTGAGAGCTGGACGCTGGCTGCGTTACCGTGTACTCGACACTGGCATAAAGTCTAAATGCGTCTTTCCCCAGAGCTTAGCTCTGCTGGTCACCTCCAGGACAACACTCAGATCTAATCTTTCTTCTGAAGCTTGGATATTCCAGATTTTTTTCTTGCAGTATCAGTTCTAAGTCTCCTGCAGACCCCGGGGGCTCATCCAAACCCACCTTAAACCCCAGAGAATCCAGCTGCCAAGCTGCAAATACATCCCATCTTTAGGCCGGTAATACTTGGGCATGAACTCATTCTGCGTTCTGGGAACAACCTTCTTACCCATGGCTGTGGCCACAGGTCTCTCAAGATCTTCGTGAAATTACCAGTAAGATTGTTAGCTGGGAAAAAAAGGGATAGCCCTGTAAATTATTGCAACAAAGATTCTATATTCGATCCTGTGTTCAGGGGTTTTAACAAAAACCTTACAGATGCACAGGGTATGGAAATGATGCGTATCAACTAGGGGTGCGGCTGCGTGTGCGCAGTGCAGGAAGGGTTCGGCAGCTGTCCTCTCCTCCTGGGGGGAACACGCAGCGGCAGGTTGGTGAGGAATGGTGGGCACGCAGCCCGGTTGCTTACACATGCACCCACTGCCTGCCTTCGGAGCAAAACGGAAAAATAACTTGGTTATAAAGCTTTGTGCCTGGTGCTGTTAAATACTCCCAGCCTGGGACTGTGGACATTGTGGAAAATCGTGAATTGAAACAATTTTCTCAAAGGAAGAGAAGCAGCCTGATGGAGGCTCCAGGACTGTAAGCTGTGAGCGCGGCGCTGGAGGAAGCGCAGCAGCTACGGCTCCCTTCGTCACCCCGCCAGGATTTCTTCTCCCCCATGAAACGTCTCTCGTGTTTCTGCAAGAGTAGTATCTGCTTATTTTACTGTGTGCATTTTTTCCCCAATTATCTGCTCTTCCCACAAAATTACTTGGGAGACAGTTTGGTTTAAAGCTGGACTCAGTTCTCCATTACTAAACCAAGATTATGGTGTGAAACCATCGCTTCACGGTGCCACACCACCACTTCGAAGTGTTCCCCAAGTGCGGTGCTGGTGTAGCAGAGGCTGACCACTGTGTCTCCTGCTGGGACTGCAGCAGCTGTGTGAGCAGGGGAGGCTGGTGTCAACTTCCCGTGCCGCGGTTAACATCTCGGGAATGAACACGTTACTCCTGGAACTACGCTTTGAGATCTTCCAATAGAAAATGATGGTTTTATCCCGTTATTGAGTCTGGAAGTCTGAAAAGGGATTTAAGTTATTTAAGAAAATACATGACTTCTTAAATTCTAGAAATAGACAATTGAACTCAAATTACTTATGCCAAACCCAGCTGGAGGCAGCCAGTGATTATACATGTTGTTAGATGGCAGAGGTGTTTCTGGTGGCTGCAGAGCACCTGCCACGACTTGCAGCCCAGCAGCCCAAAGCGAACCATCACAGCCACCTAACCCCAGGTGGGTCAGCCCAGATGAGTGGGCTGTTCCTGCCAGGATAATAGCTGGGATGCCCTGTCCTTGGGAAGGGAACGTCGGCAAGGCAGGTCTGGCAGACAGCAGGCAACGGGCAGCCCTCTCTCCACACTACCAGGGAGCTTGCGAAGTTCCTGTCAAACACCAGGTAAAGTGTCATCCGGAGGGAAGAAAGTATCAATGACCTATTTTTGCAAAAATCACCCCCCCAAATTACCCAAAACTGTGCAATTCCTAATGCCCCTTCCTAGGAGAACCACTTGCTCCAGACTTTGAGAACCTGTCAGAGAGGTGGTACCCGCTGACTAGGGTCGATTCAGCTGGAGCAGCCCCAGCTGCACTTCTCCTGCAGATCCCAGCTCGCGGCGTGGAGGGACACTTTGCACCCTGACCCTGCGCCCCTGTTTTAATTCAGGCACTTCAGCAGTCATTTGAACGGTCACTTTGCTTCAGGGCGTTTTCCTTCAGGTGTAAATCACTGAGCACAGCTCTTCCAGTTTCAGAACACTTAAAATAATACCTGTGTGCTGGTATCTAGGCGTTTTGCCTAAGAACTTTATGTATTTCACACCTAGCCTGACAAATTGGACCTTTTGTGACCGCACCAGGAGAGGCGGCGTTTGTAATGGACCTAACTACCCCGGAGAGCTCTCCAGAGCCCCTGGCACACCGCTGCCGTGAGCCCACGCGCCACGAGCGACACAGCTACTTCATTGACAGCTACAGGGAACTGACGGTGCATTGCGTGTTCCCGGTCCCCTGTCATTCACCTTCATAGCACAGGCACATATATGATCAGCAGCACTGTTTTCTTTCCATCAGTAGTGTGTGCAGCTGCTGGAATTTGCATCGTTTCCTTCCTTCCTTCAGTTCCCGCTAAATAGCCTTGAGTACTCCAGGACCCAGAGACAGCTCAGCTCTCCTGTATTTTTATCCATCCAGAAAACTGCCTCTGAAGATTGAAAAACAATCAGCCGCCTTTAAGTGGGTGAAATAATTATTGTTGATTCTGCCAGCGTGCTCAGGAGCAGGGCCTGCGCCAGGCGCACACGGTAGCCGTTCGGCTGCTCGTCACCCGCGTCCG
>NW_010249827.1:3041-17980 GCF_000690775.1 Eurypyga helias
CCGCGCTGCCGATGGGCTGCACCATGCAGCCACCCTTGGAGCATGTGGTGTCTGTATCTTGAGGTTTTCCAAGGCACTGACGGTGGGAGGGCCATGAGACAGCACGGCCGGCTCCCCTGAGCAGCCAGCTGTGCTCCGACAGACCCCGGCTGCCATCCCCGCACAGCTGCCTGGCACGGTGACTGCGTGCCGTGGCCCTGGTTGCCACAGGGCTGCAGGCAAACAGCTCAGGAGAGAGCCTCTCCCCATCACCCTGCCCCGGGGGCTGTCACCAGAGCGCTCAGTGACTTGTAAATAGGTCAAGTCATCTTTGAACATCGTGTCTCACATCAGACCTTCCTGTGCAGGAGATTTTATTTATAGATATAGACACAGATACAGGTGCAGAGATACAGACTTCAGCTTTTGTGGGGGAGTGGTTGTTTCTCATTAGACCCTTGGACCCAGTTTCCTTCGGGATGTGTCATCTTAAAGCATTGCCAGAGACTGCTGTATTGTATCCAGATAGAAGGTGACAAGCACTATATCACCAAATTATGAAATGAATCAAGTAATTTGATATTTGAAAGAAAAAAAACACTTCTCCCAGAGCTCATAATTTATTAAAACCTGAAATCAAGAGCTGAATATTTATAGTTTACTTTTGTTCCTCTTTCTAGAGCTCTCTAGGCAGACATTTTGTTCAGTTGGCCTAAAAAATTAGATCCACATTCAGAAAGAAAAAATCTGAAATGCTTTCCCAGTTTTATTTATCCTTGTAAGAGTTTTGCCCGCCTAAGAGCTCGGTTTATTTCCAGCTACCCAGCTTTCTGGCTTTAATTAACTTTGGGTTTGTCGAGGCAGTACAGCATGGTGACCTCAGGGCCCGTGCAAGAGCGGATGATGAGCATGTCCCATCCCTGGGGCTGCCACACCTCGCTCCGGGGCTGCTCGGTCACACATGCACGTGCACAAACCACAAGGGAGCTCTTGTCCTGCGGAGCTCGTCCGCAGCAGGAAAGGCCTCCCAGCACAGAGAGCAGTTTTCAGCCAGGTCCCTTCAGAGCGTGTGCTCTGAAGGTGCTTGACCTAGCAAAGCAGAGAATCACCGCTCTCGCGCCTGGAAGGGCCAGGGCTCAGGTTAGCCCAAGGCCTTGCCGAGTTTGGACTCCTCTCATGTTTGCCAAGTTTTCCTCCAAGTCTCATCTCCATCAGCTGCAAAGCCCATCGAACCCTCTGGAGCGGGAAGTCAGCACTTCCCTGCGACCCGTCCCTGAGCCCACTGGGTGGATTCCAAACTGCCCAGGACACACGGTACTCACAGAGCCAAATATTTGATTTTTGACAACATATTGTCTAAGGCACAGCTCAAACTGCCATGCTGGAGTCATGGTTGTTTTAAACCGCAGTGGTGCAAAGAATTATTCAGAGATTATCATCTAAATTGGCCTCTGCTTAAGAAACTGGTTTATCTGTTCAAAAATCTCTTTCAGGAGTTGTTTCCCAAATCATATCGAATAATTGAACGTCTGTTACAGAAACAGATCACCTACAGTTGTAAGCACATCCAGGCTTATTATTAAAGGTGGCTTATTCATATTAAGCTAAAGAAAACAGACCAAAATTAAATTTAGGTAAGATAGCTACTGCAATTCAAACTTGGTTTTGTGGTACCTTAAAGCCTTAAAGTTAGCAAATGCTCTCCAAAATCAGCTTCGGTGCCCTGTTGCATCCAGGGCTGGGCGGCAGCTTCATTCCTTCCACCCCAGTGAAATCCCAACTGAGGAATGAAGCAGGTTACGTTGAATCTGTGGACCTTACATCCACATTCAAAACGAACGGTCACACCTCCATGTGCAACAAAATGAACTGCACGCTGATTTTTGAAAGTGTTTTAAACCCTGGGCAGAGGGATGTTTGTACAGTGGTCACTGCCCTGAAAAGACAGAATTCAGCTCTACGGCATATCTCAGCTGCTACAGCCGGAAAGGAAGGTACAACAGCAAGAAACTAAAAAAGCAGTGCACCTGACACTCCACTGTGTCCGTGCCTGTGAGCACAGAAGTGCCTATGAAGAAATGAGCTCAGGATTTGGAGTCCAGCTTCTTAAATTCTGTTTTTTGCCACATCGAGCCTGCTCAGGTGGCAGCAAATATTCCAGCATCAAGTTGACCTTCTGTCCACGTTCTGTTGCTGTGGGCCACTGCTGGGAAGGTTTCCTCATTTTTTAGTGAGAAGGGCTGATATCTGGGTGTGCTACGTGGTGCGTCGGGGCTGTGGCCGCGGGTGCTGGCCCCGCACCCCGGGCCAGTCACAGACGGTGAGCTCCTGCCAGCTGCTGCCCCGAGGGCTGGGGAGAACCACTGCCCATGCCTCCTCCTCTCCCACCTCGCCCCTGGCAGCACCTGTGGGCATCCAGGGACAGTTCTTGTGAAATACTTCTTTCCAGTGATCAAAAGAGAGTTCAAAACCCTTTTTAGAGCAGACTAAGTTGTACATACATAGAAACTGTAATCACACTTGGAGGGTTTGAAATGCTTGCCCTCTCCACGTGTTCATCACGCACGCACCCAGAACGTAGCCCTGGCAGGATCCCATCACACAGGAGCGGCCATACCTACTCTGCACATGCTCCAGCTCCGTGCGCCCATTCCTGTGCATCCCCACCAGGCTCAACCCCGTCTTCAAACCTGGCTGGCACACAGGCGAAATGACCGCTGTAGTTGTCCGATATAAACAGGTGACACACGCAGGGATCCTGTGGCGCTGCCAAAAGGAAAGCAGCTCCATGAAGAGCCCGTTGAGGATTTCTCGTTCGCTGGAGGAACAAAGCCCCGTGGTGAACCTGCCATAGGCTCCCAGCGCTGCTGGTGCCGGGGACAACGCTGTGACCAGCACTCCTGCGCCCGTCCAGCACCCACAGCCCCTCCGTTATGTGTAAGACCAAGAGTCAAAAGATGAGGAGGAAGTTTTAATAAAAGTGGTTCGTTAGAGGGCTAAAAGGCCAGATGAGTAAGAATTCATCTCTTCGACATGGGCACGTCCTTGGACCATTCCTACAGACTTTCTTTAGCAGTAAATACTTTTGTGCTTTTAGTTACATACTGAAGCCACCTGATGCACGCAGTGAAGTTTTAAAAACTAAATACTCTGCATAAAGGCTTAGCAGAAAAACTAGTGTCAAAAGTGACAGCTGAAGTGTTTCCTCTCTGCATGGCAAACAAAGTGCAATTCTAGTGCAAACAAAGAGAAGAGTTGTTTTGTTTACATAGGCAGAAGGACAAAGCCCTGGCTGGAGCTGTGTACGGTGCGCTTCAGGGGTCGGGAAGTCAGAGGAGGCACCAGCCCTGAAGTCAGAGGTGGCAGAGGGAGAGCCAAGTGATGTGGGATGCTGGCTCTTGAGTGAGATCCAGCAACCAGTCTCCTCACTGTCGTACACGTTCGTTCGGAAGGGCTCAGTACTGTGTGGCAGATAAGGGGCATCCATGGATCTGACCTTCCAGCTGGACACGTGAGGTGTATAGAGGATTGCCAAGATACGTGCAAGGATTGCACTCCTCTGGGGTGAGATGCCACCAGTGGCAAGGTCTCAATCCTGACGGGCACATGCTTGAAGTGTGGTATTTTCTCCCTGCTGCTGAGATAAAAGTTACTGACTTTGACTGATTTTTCTCTTCTTAAATAAGAATTTAAAGTCAGCAGACACCACTACGAAAATCTGCTTAGCACACAGCAGCAAACTTCTCCCCCCCGAGTTTTACTCAAGGAGCCATAAACCGCCCTGAAACGCAGAGGGTCCACTCTTGTGCTTCAGTGTAACAGGATTTTCCTGCCAGCACTAAAAAGACCATTTGTTCCTGGGCTATTCAGCAAGGAGCAAGCAAGTGGCTTGCCATACACTTCCCGCAACACACGCAATTATTCAGGACAGCCCTGCTTTGCAATTACCGAGCCTCTTTCATTCAAATGCTGCAAATCACTTTGCAAGCATTCATTAAATAACTTGCACAACATCCTTGCTGATAAAGTGCACGTGCTAATCATGTCTCAGCATCACAGGCTGAGGCTCAGAAATATTCAGGGACTCGCTCAGGGTCACACTTTGAGGATCAATAGGAATCACTGGCATCTTCCCTCTCATTAGTTAATGCCAGTTCCTATATGCAACTTCCTCTGTTCGGATTTTAAATACAGATGACGGATGCCATCTTTCTACTCCTGTTGGAAGGAATTCATGTGTCAATTCTGAGTGTGAAAATACCATATTTTGATACAAATATATACCATAAAAGGAGATCATGCTAGTAGAGCTTGCAAATTCATAGCCCTTTAAGTCCTGAAGCATCTCAGAAAGCTCTTCCCTGAGTATTTATGTGATTTTCACTTCACCGCCGATCAAGTGGAACATAACGTTCCCTTAATAGCACACAGCATTACACAGCATAGAAAGTGAGGAACGGTATCCAAGGATGGGGCCAAGAATGAGTAGGGATTTAAACCCAGAAATAGGGTAGTGCTTCAGCAGAAGGCTTGATCTAGAATTCAAATTTATTTTTCCCTGCTTACCTGAAACACTATTATGAAATTCTGCCTGAATTTCTGTTTATCACAGAGCAGAGAATTTCAGCTGCAAAGTTTAATACCAGGGTGTGTCAAGTGTCCCGACAGGTAGAGTCCCTGCGCTTACACCTCGGTACAACAGTAGTATTCTGGATCGCCAATGTGCTGCTCAACCCTGGGCCAGACAGAAGGAAAAAAGCTACTTAGAGTCTAATTTGCTGAAAACGATCCCGTAAGATATCATTTCCCAACAGCCATGTTGTTATTTATAAAAGGACAGATCAGGGGTATTCATTAACAGCCAGGGAATTCCTAAGTCAGAAACGTCCAGACCACTGTAATGCTGGTAGTGAACCCACTAGTTTCTTTAATACTTTTATTTTGGTTCTCTTGTATTGACAATGAGATTCTTTGCTGTTTCGGTCTCCTTTGAATCCTCAGGTGCATTCTTTCCCACGCACAAACCCTTGCTGCCCACAAACCGCTCTGCAGCTGCGGGGCTCGTGTCTAGTTTATGCGACCATTCCCAAACCTATTTTAAAAATATGACATGGGTTTAAAGCTGGTTCAGATGCAGGACAGCACAAATCCCTGCTGTCAGTGGCTACGCATTAAGGAGTCTTTTACTGTAAACTATATGACTTAGGCCATGTAAAGTAAAGACACTGAACTTCAAAGACCAAGGGTCATTGTGATGGCTAACCATCATCCAATCTAGACCGAGCCTACTGTTCGTGACACGGGCACAGAAAACAGGGAAGATGCAAAGAAGCCCAGAGAGGAATGGACAACTCCTCCTTCCACTTCCTCCCAGGTTCTCATCCTCCAACAGAAAACAGCCTCAGCGAAAATTAGTGCAGAAGAATTACTGGAGGCACTGGAGGGTAACACTAACAGGCGCTCTGGCATCCATTTCCTCCTTTCCCTTTTTCTTTCCAAACATTTTTGATATACTATCCTCCTGACCTTTCTGATGACCAAACTCTTTCAAAGACAAGCCTTAAGGGTGGAGAGGCACTGCTTACAGACAGAGACCTTTCCCCTTCTGCCTGCTCCCAGCATGGCCGTGCCTGCCATCCAAAGGTCTGATGGAGGTAACTGCTCAGCATGCTCTCTGCTCCAGGAGTGCAGCCAGAGGAGGAGGCATCGCTGCTCTGACCTCCCCTCCCACATGTGGTTTGAGCAAACGTGGAGTTTCTGTTCTATTTTTTAATTCAATGACCTCTCATGAATGCCACTGGGGTAGAAATTTAGGAAAACAAGTTCTAAATGTTTGGATGTCCAGATCCTGTTAATCAAGGCTGGGGTTTCTTAATGAAGGAAGAGTTTCATTTCGGTTTCATTTCTGTGCAGAGAAGAGGACTCCAGAATTTAAGTGCAAATTTTATTACATTTGAAGTACACCCAGATTGGTGCAATAACTCAGCTAATGGCATCTGTAATTATTTGATTACAGTTGCTGAACTATGGATCTGTGAATACTAAAAATACTATACACTAATATAAAAGCACAGGATAATCTGTGGTTAATTCAGATTAAAAAAATATAAAAAATAGTATTTGTAGTATTGAGCCCTCAGAATTAGAACCAGCAGTACATCCCTTCCCAACTCTAACTCAATGTGATGCTGCTAGGCTATTTAGAGAACAGATTAACTACCTTTTTTCCTCAAATATTTCAGTATCTGTATACTGTGACATATCTTCTCCTCCACCATCCTCATTCCCAACTTTCCTAGAGCTGCCAGCTGTGGCATGTCATGAGCCAAGACACTAAGCCTGCTCCCGACATGGAAATTCAGACACTTCTTAGCCCGTCTGTATTTCTACAACCTGTTTCCTCTGCTTCACAGATAAGGACCTGGCACAGTGATCTTCAGACAACAGCAATAAATACAAACACATCTTTTTTAAAGAGATACAGCATGATAATTCTCCCCAAAAGGAAGAACACATTGTGTAGAATGCATGATGTGCCATGTGGTCTAGAACAATTCAGTCTGGAAATAAAAAAAAGGGTGACAGCAGTGAAGCATGACTTAAGAAAGAGAATGGTAAGAATTCATGAGGAACAGGGAAATGTATCAAACAGCTGATCACATTGCTGATGAATATAGGGGAATGGGAAACCCCTAAATCTAAAAGTAGTTTACAAAATATCTAACAAGACCAAACTGCTGCCCCTGAAAATGTGTCACAAGTACCTTCTTGCCAGGTTTTACTCATCGTAAACACTAAGCTACCAAACTTGTCTTGCCAGGAGTGGTCAAGTACAGTCTCTTCAAACCTCTGACAGAGCTAAGCCAGCAACGAAAACCACCCCAACCCTCCAAACCATTATAAAGCCCAGAAAGTCCCAGAGTGAGCAGCCCCTCCAGGTCCTGCAGGCTTTTTGGGCGGTAGGCGTCCCGCACCCACCCATGGGCCAGACCACTCACTTTCTGTTTTGCACAAGGATATTTGAATAAAAAGAGGTAACTGCCTGGATGGCAGCAGCAATAATCCAGGGAGCTGGCAGAGTGCACGCTGACCATGCCGACTCAAGCCGTGCACCTACTGGGGACGCAGGGAATTAAGAATCAATGTGAACGGAGTTGTTTAGCATGCCTTCTTTGTTCTACATGTTGTACTGAAATTATTTGTCACTTTCCTTATCATCTGAGCAGATAATTTCTACTTAGGGATGGTCAATGTCTAAACAAAACTCCTTCCCTTATCTTCTTCCCTCCCATTTCCTCCCAAAAAGGCAATCTAAACGACGTTAGCTAATATTTCACCTATGGAAGAGAATGACTTAAAACACAGTATGTATCCATTGTTGCTTGATGACTTCATACTAATTCGTCTGCTCTGTCACCAGAATGTCACCATCTCCACGTCACGAGGCCAATGAGTCAGCTCAGGGGAATGATCTGAGAGAAAACTTGCATTTTTTGAAACATAGTAAATCATTTTCAATCTGATCTGGTTTGGTGTGCGGTACACAGTTTTGAATAGGGACATAAAAGAAATGGAAGGAAAACTGGGCTGGGAAGGAGCTGCTCATAACTTTGCCTAAACCTTGTTTTGGTCGACACTGCCCTCAACTCTCAGCAAACGAAATGGGGGTGAGCTGGAACAGTAAAAAGGAGGCAGCGATGACCCAAACTGCCTTGCTGCAAGGCCAGAACCAGAACTTCAGATCTGGAGTAAAAGGCAAAGAAAATACAGTGAAAAAAAAAAAAGGTTTTTAAAGAAAGGAAGCTTATCCCCATTTCCATGTCTGTTGGATTTAAGGGGCTGTTTCTGTTCTATTCCCAGGAGCAAAATACAGGAGGAGTTACAGAACATTTGTTGACAATAGCAGACTGTAGCAATGGGGGGAGAAAAATATGCTTTGGAGTAAGTGCTCCAGCATCCTCATAAATCTGCACTGGAATAGACTCTAGCCATTGTATTTCTAAGGCTGCTACAACAGAGCACAGCAGGACATACTCTCACCATAGCAACCCAGAAAACTGCCCCATCCGGGTACATTTCCACTCTCTGCAACACCAATCTTTCCCTGGCCTTGCTTCTCAAAGGAAATTGATATATTCGGGTCTTGAAGTAGCACTTGAAGCCCTAGTCCCATCTCCAGTGCCACTTAAAGTCTCCTGTACTCCAACGAAGAGCAGCAACGGGAAACATTAGTAGCATCTCTTGTATGCTGCAGAGAGCTATTGAAAAATGGGGTGAAACCTTGGAAAGAGTCTGCCCAATTCCTTCAATACACACCCACCTTTGGGAGCCAGCGCTCACCCTTTACAGCACGTATTGGAGAGATTTAAAAATCTGAGATGAAGCTCTGTTTGTGTTATTTACAACACTACCCTTCTCCGCTGTATGACAAACCCCCCCCATGAAGAAGGGGGCCCAGCTCGCAGCCTGAGCCTGAACCAAGTCACTGGGCTGCATGGTGGGAGCTGACGCTGGGGCTCACATACAGCCCTGCTGCCACGGCTGTGGCTTCTGGCACATGCCAGCTAGATGCCAATGTCAGATTACATCGACTATTCCACAACTTGTCTGTTAAACCTCGCATTCTTTAGTATTTCTACCATGTTTCACTTTATTTCATTAACACTTCATGACAAAAACCTGGTTTTGTACAATTTTCCTGGTGAAAGAATGTATTTCACTAAGCAGTTATGGAGTCAACAGGACATCACCCTCATTTTCCTTGCACTAGAAACCCAGGTATTCTGGAAGAGAAACTGCATACCCTATCCGAATGATCTAGTACCATCCCCAGTTTACTACACGTCCTGTTTGCTCAGGGCAAATTGTTAAGAAGATTTGAAAGAACTCACACTACAGGGATCACTGAAGGGCAGGCAGTAATTCCATACTTAGGGAACAGAAGTGCATTACCTCCTTGTTACGCAGGAGGAGAATCAAGCAGAGAAACTAGAGGACACATTTGGGGAAGGGCTGTGCATCCCGCTTCCACACAGACTAAATGAAGTCTCCCCTGGCCCAGGTCCCAAGAGATTACTGGTATTCAAACAGCTATTGAACCCTCCAATAGCTGAGCTGCAGAACTGCAAATATTATATTTAGCACTTGAAATGCTTCAAACTCGAACAGTCAGTCCGTACAACATGGGAGTAGGTGGTTTGATTTTCTCCCCCTCCACTCAACAGATTAGAAAGGCGTGGGGAGAGATGTACTTTTTGAAATAATCTGGTCAAGAACTGACAGGACATCGCTGTTGAAGCTGGAATCTGAGGTCTGACGCCTATCCCCTGTTCTTATTACTGCTCTTCTCTATGCACAGCTGTGCACGATGTGCCCACTCGCTCCTTGAAGAAAAAAGTTCAAATTCGGTTGTCCTTGAGCGAGCAAAGTGGTCGGTAGCTTCAGTGGGGGTTCTGCTGAGCCTCAAAGGTTTGATCAGGGAGGTTGCTTTTCGTGGCTTATTCAGCATCTAATCCTGCTAAAAACATTTCCTACAGGGCTCTGTGGGCACAACTGAATCAGACCCTCCCGCACTCGTCTTCATGTTCATGTAGTTACCTGGGAGTATGTCAGAGGCTGAGATAAGCTCAGCTGTAGGGCTGATGTCTGCTACTCAATAAAAGGAGGAAATTTATTCTCATTTGCGACAATATCAGGTATAAAAAGGTTATGGGATCCCTGCTCTTCCAATCTAACTCCAGAAGTATAAAATGAGTGTTCTTATGACTGTACCCGACAAGGCTATATAGCAAAGTAATGCTCCACCTATTACCCTGCTTCTTGACTCAGGAAGTGGTGGGTTATGTGATGTTAGCAGCTGTACACAGGTAAGGTGACAGCTGAGAAATGAAGCTATTGGAATGGCACTTTTTGCCTAGAGACAAACAAACATTAAAAAACCCATCTCTGAGCACAGCGTTAACTTAAGGAACACTCTTGCAATCTGTGATTCCTAAACAGTCTGCAAAGAGTGATACAGCATGCTGCTTCTACTTTTATTGATGCAATTCTCTAAAAATGACGGGAGCTAAATGCTGAAGAGATTCATAACTGCCTTTGGGAACGTGCAGGCAACCTATTGCAAACCTTTGGCATCCTGCTACTCCTTCAACCAATAAATGACAGTAAGTGGTGAAGTGCCTGCCAGCTGCAGCAATTTGCATAGAGCCAAATATCCCAACATCACACCACAAGATCGCACGGAGAACTTCTCCTTTCATTTATACTCTATTAAGGATTTTTAAAAGCCTTGGCTTCCTGTCTCATGAAAGCATTGGAGCAAGTAATCTACTCTGCAAGCAAAGGAAGCTCCACTTAGATGACTCCCACGATGTTTTTTTCCCTAATCTTTCATTCAGTCTGCAGCCTTTTTGCTTTATAGGCCAGTCATGCATCTGCAGTAAGTGATTAAGATGCTTTACACTTAGACTTTGACCTGCACTAGTTGGAGATTATTGGATATTGTTCCTCCTGCAGCCTTGGACACGGCTTTACGATTGAATTTGGGGTAAAATTTTCCATACTGGACCAACAGTTATACTAACCACAGCACAAAATCCCAAACTGAATTCAGCTTCATGATCTGTCTTAGTACTGAAAACAGAAATATTGGTTTATGCACAGACTAATAAGGTTGTGTTGTTAGAAGGAATAGTCATCTGCTTGTTCATCATATATCATCAAAATACAATGCGCACTTTTTTCTTCCTTTGTGTTTTAATTGCTGGTCCTTCACAGCAAAGATCATCTCTTTCATCTGTATACAGCCCATGGCAATAGGACCTTGTTTGTGAATCTTAATTAATATGCTATGTAGAAACCGTTATCGTTGTTGCTGACGCACTAGAGATTTGGAAAAAAGGCGCTGTTTAGAGAAGCATTATAGGCAAGCGATTTCACTTTTCAGACCAGTTCTTAGGGCACAAAGAAAGATTAGACTGGTCTGAAGTACTGAGCAGGAGGACAACTGCATCTTCACCATGTGCTTTATCCTGTTATGCAAAAAATACCATTTATTTCAGTGGAAGCAAACATGTAGTAAGGTACTAGCCCGTAAAACTGAAAACTGCGTCTGGTACTCTTTTTGGTAGAGTTGGCATTCACACATAAAGGATCTGTATCTCGGTGTAGTCATGCAGTCTTCCTCGCAAAAGGGGAGGCTTGCTCCTTGTATGGATTGTCCGATGATTTTGATATCAGAGCCCTGATGTGAGGTTTTGAGAATGGCTCCCACAGAGTCAAACCACTTTCCTTCTCATACTGTGCACGGCTTTTGGGGACAAAAGTCTCTAGATCTCTATTTTAGGCAAAAGTAAGTTGACCAAGCTTTAATCACATAGCTTCTAGTTGCTTTTATGTGACAGCATTTTGACCGTGGTCTTAGAAGTGCTGCTACTACAGTCCTCCCAGGAAATTGCAGGAAGAGTGCAGACACTGGTGCAATATTCATTTTTTATTTAAGGTTATCAATCTTTCAAAATTCAAAACACCATTAAGGTAGCCTTTTTGCAGTGCTTATCTAGTTTTGGGTTTTGGAACATAACATTACCTAGGAGAACATCTTGGAAAAGAAATCCTTTTATTCTATTTCCTTTCTTTTCTACTTCCCATGACTCCAAACCAGGAGAATATGAGGCTCTTGCGACCATAATGCACCCTCATACATTGACCTTTGCCAATCAGTTTCTGTAACAGACTAATCAAGTGTTTGCACTAAGTATTCTCCATCTTCAGGTTTTTCAGGGGGGAATAGCAGTAACCAGCCAATACACATAAAAGCCCAACTGATTGCACCAGTAACAGTTTAAACTGGCTTGATTATGAGATATACAGCAGTCAGTGCACTGCTGTTCTCTCTAAACCAGACTTCTCACAATACCTGCTGCTTGCTGGCTCAGGCATACTACTTCAGATCTACTTGGGCTGAAAACTTCTGCTGCCTGAGAAACATTACTGTTTCCAGATGAGTAATCTCCTTCCCTGCTGACCTGTTTGTCTGGAGGACAGCATACCTGCAGTCTTATCCCAAAGGACAAAAGGGTGAAGAGAAATGAAAATATCATCACTCTGACCTGTTTTTCCCTTTGGTAAAATGAATAGCTGCTCTCTTTAGTTCCTCCCATATCTTAAATTATCATAGAAGTTCTGTACAAGTATCCTCACACTTGGCAGCGGCACTGTGAAAACACTTCCATGCCTACAGTCAGCCATCTATATCTTCAGATACTTAAAAAAGTTACTGCTCACTCTGAAGAGATTGTATTATCAATAAACCCTTCTCTTCCCCCAATTCCATATTTTCATATTTAAAAAAATGTTTTCCTTTATTTATCATTAAATTCAACTCCCAGTAAGAGTCTGCATAAGAGAATAAAACAAGTCTTCAGAGCCTTCTACAATTAGCATACCCTCATCATGCTCCAGTAATTATCTCCCCCGAGACTTCAGTTGGGATGCCACACTGCTCTCATCACTACAGCGTTCCCATGGGGGAAATTAAGAGGCAAAACACCAAGATTACTCAGATGCCACATTTACCGTGTGTACATCATTGATCTCCCAGTCTTTCTGCAGTTGACTCTAGCCAACAAATCGGTCACCAGCAACCCAAACCAGTTCAGCTGTGTTTGTTTCAGGCCACCGATGGCAGGTCAAAATGGATTGGCATGAAACTTGTTCTTTATTTATAGGGAGGAAAAATTTTGTAGTGAATTGGTATCGCTCAGAGGATACAGGCACTAAATTTCTTAGGAGGCATCTGGAAGAAGAGTGTTTGGGTGTGTTAAGGGGTTTTTGTGCACGGTGCTTTCATTCCTTTTTCTTCTCTCCTTTGCTGCCTCCTCCACAATTTACCCAAGAAAAGCCAATCAATATAATCTTCATCTTCCATTTAATGCTACTTGTCTACCTGTAGGACTCCTTTGGCACATTGTTCTTCTAGTCCCTTTCCCAGGTCCCTAACACCCTTTTAATCTTCAGGTGGCATAAAGAAGTTGGGAGACCAAGTTGAAAGTTCTTCAAAAAATGACTTAAGATTTCTAATTTTAAAATGCAGTATCCCAGTTCTCAGCTGTGCTAAGCCTCTCCACACTATTATCCCAGACATCATCAACGGCCGCTTCAGAAAACCGTAAAAACAGTTGGTCCAACAACTCCAATGTTACCCACCCACTTGGTGTAATGCATGTAGAAAGGAAAACAGTTCTCTTAAAATCTCAGCAGTTTCTATCAGCTGGAGGTATTTCTGAGAACTATGTGTAGCCAGGTTTCTCTAAATTAAACCAGGAAATGTGGGTGCTACGCTTTTACCCCAGATTACCTAGTGATGCATCACAACTCCCTGCTTGGTTTACAATGAATGGGCATCCATCACAGCCAGATTTCAGGACTGTATGCTTGATAAATCATGACTAACACTACATTGTATTGCAGTGACCGACTGCTTAATTCACAGCTGCCAATGTTATGCAACTCTTTAGAAATACTCAGAAAAACAGATGCGTGACACACAAAATCCAGGATAGCCATGTCCCCTCGTACCTCAAACTCCATGCAATAGCTTCTGATCTCAGATCTTACAGAAAGCACCTGCAAAGCCCACAGAAGTTGACAGGAGCGTTTCTGCTCACTTTTGGATGAGGGAGATGGATTTGAGTACCCTGTTTATTGGAGAAGTACTTGAACACATTCCTATCACACATTCCCATTTGATGCCTTTCAATATTTAAACAATTTAAGAGTATAAGGAATGAACATTTCCAAGTTGTAGGTCGTTTATAAGAAATCCTGTTCAGTAGAGAAAATAGTTTCCTCTTCTGTTCTTTGTTTTCCTTAAAACAGTTGCACAGGAGAAAAAAACCCATGTTCCAACACAATACGTACTTACTGGCCTACTGCTCAATATATAACTTACAAATCTGATTTTCATTTATTGCCAACGTTTTTAATTTTTTTTTAATTTATTTGTTTCTTTTCTGTGCTGCGTTTGCACATACATACCTAGTTTACACCTAGGTCTACTCCTAAACCTACAGGAGTTCATAATCCTAAACAAGGGTTGGACAGAGCTTCACCTAGAAAGGAACAGAACATCCATGCCTCTGTGTATGTGCATTAGCATTATGAAATACATATTAAAAAGCCAATGCCATGAGGTCAGTTTAAGAATGTGGACAGAAGTACGGGTCCTTCTACTCACATGGGGTCCCACAGCATAACCCACAAGCAGGAGGTACCTAGTCCAAGGAAGAGTGTAGCCTGCAGCTTTAGTTTTCAGTTGACCTTAGAGGTAAGAAAGCCCCAACAGTTCTAATTATTTCCTCATACCACCTCTTTCCCCACTACGTATGATTTAGGCTTGAGTGCCCGTACGTTATGGGAAGTGGTATTAAGATCCAAGTTCAAAACGGGAACAAGTAGGGACTGAATAAAGTAAGACTGTCAGGGAAACAGTCTATAAAGCTTGTGTTTCTAACGCACAGTGGGTTTGCGTGGGATGGGAACGCCAACCGCGGATGCATGACGCCGCTGAGGTAACATGGGAGAGTTGGTTGGAAAGCCAGCGGCGCGCACGCAGCAGCGGCATCGCGGGCTCAGGACAGTGGGTGCACAACCAGCCGCAGGTTGTCCAGCCTTTGCAGCAAAGCAACAGAAAAACAGGCCATGAGAGCGTTTTACGTAGGCAACTCAAGGTGCTTGGCTGCTGATGGCTTTTTCTACACCAATTCCTGGCATGGCTCGCACACTGGCTCGGAGGGACATTTGAGGAAGCAGCAGTACGGCTAGTTGGCAGGGTGATTTTCACAACAGTATTTTGAAGAGGCCGTGAGGTAAACGAGTCCTGCAGGCGCAGAGGACGTTGCCCTCTCAGGGGCTGGAGCCGGGCTTGGCCCTGCGACAGGGCTGGGCGCGGGCCCTGGGGC
>NW_010249828.1:0-4788 GCF_000690775.1 Eurypyga helias
GATTCCATGATCCTTGGAGCACTTCTCCCTACCTAGCACACAGCTTCCAGCTGCCTGCACACCTCCTGCCCGCCAGCCTCCTGCCTGCTCTCAGCCCCATTTGCTCTTTGCGGGGTCTCCTTGCTGCCCTGCCTATTGAGATGGCCCCAGCTGTGCTCCTGTTCACCTTCTCCCCCCATATCACACACCAGGTTGTCACCAGCCCCTTTGCTCAGCCGTGTGAACACTTTCAGGGCTTGGAGGATGGGGCTGAAAGGAGGTGAAAATTTTTACAACCCCTTAAGACACCCCTTCCCATGGAAAATACCATGGATTTTATGCTTTGCTTCACCATGGCCACTGATGCTTTCCCTTCTGGACCACCAAAAGCCCCGCTTCATCCCAGTACCCCCATCCCCACCTCTCCCCTCTGCTGTGGGGCACCTCCGCAGGGCTGAACCTGATTCCTGCCCATGCAACTCCACGCTCTCCCCTCCAGACCTGCCATCCCAGCCTCCTTCCCCAAATCGTTATGCCTGACCCATGCTCCCCCAAACCCATCTGACACCCTCCCACCCCACACGGGGTTCAGCTGGCCAAGCACTGTCCTTTTCCCCCATGCAAGTTTCTGAAGAAGTGGCAATCTTTTAGCCTGATGTCTTCTCTATTTTTTCATTTCCTGAGTTGTTTTAAGAACTTGCACCTGTGTAATAACTGAATATCAGGTTAAAATTGATACCAGCCTTCCAGGAGGTTGCTTGACCCACCCTGCCTTTAAATGCGAGCTTTGAATGGCTGAATTTCAGACCTTAACACATTATTTCCCCCCTCCCCCTCCCACTGGAAATATGCCACTTGTTTTTGACGTGTAGGAAAACACTGGATTAAAAGTTAATAAGAAATAAACTTGCGCCACTGTCAGCCTTCCTGAAATGAGCATTTTCTCAGGAGTGAAGCAGGAGACAGGGAGAGGGCAAAGGGATGGAGGAGGAGAGAGAAGAGGATGATGATGTACTGAGCATCCATAAACCTCAAATTCGTTTCCATCCCTCAAGTCACGCTAGAAAACATATTGTGGGAATGCAAGACCCCAAATGCATTCACAGGAAAGGGAATGGGATGGAAAAGCCCCCACAAAGGTTTTCCTGCAGCCTCTAAAGAGGGTGTGAGACCCCCTGCAGCAGACCTGGGATGATGAGTGCCAGGATTCAGGCTTTCAGGGATGCGCTCCAAGGGGTCCAGCCGGAGAAACCCTGATTTGTGTGGACCCCCACCAGCTTCTTGCAGTGCAGAAGTGACCACACAAAACTGAAGAAGATCCATCTAATGGGATCTGCTAACCAGAGGGGCTCATGGACAGGGTGAGTCTACCAGGTGACCCCATGGCTTTGAGACTGATGTTGCGCGGAACGCTGCCCGGCAGCAAACGCTCCTAAAATACGCTGCCCCCCGGGCAAGGGGCAGCTGCACAGCTCCGGAGTACCACGCCAGCACCCTGGGGAGCTGACAGTGTGTGCCGGGGAGAGGCAGCCCGAGCAGGGCAGGGGGAAGCTGCAAGGTCACTGACCCAACCCCGCGACGGGACCCTGATATCCCCACGGGGAGACAGATGAAGAAACTTCCTTATTTTGCACTTTATTGTTTTTATTGGTTTGGTGTTTTTGTTGTTGGTGTGTTTTTTTGTGGGTTGGTGTTTTGTGGGTTTTTTTTTAATTTCCCCAAGTTTTTCTACAGAATGAGAACCAAAAGCCGTGGGCGTCGTGCCGGGGACAGCCAGCCCCAGCCGGGCCCGGCCAGCGAGACAATACCCGGGGCTGTGGGAAAGGCAACGCAGGAAGGAGCCAGGGAACCAGCCCCAGCTGCAGCATCTGCCTCCGCTCTGCTAGAGCCATGGCCCTGCGACCCATCGCCCTGGCACGGAGAGGGGCTGAGCCTTGCGAGTGGGGACTGGGGCAATGTCACCACTGCTCCCCAAATACCTGCTTGGCAGTGCCAGAACCTGCCAGATTCACCAAAATTAACTCAAAAATCATCGCCTGCAAAAGCTGCAGCATCCTGACTAGAGCAGATGATATCTGGCCTTCTCCAAACACAGGGCTGACGGAAGCTGGCATAATTGCATGTGTCTAGGAGACGTCTCTCTCCACCAAGTATCTGATCCATTTATGCCGAGTCCCCACTGCTTGGAACACGATAGCACGAAGCCCTGGCAGTAGGTCTCCAGATTTTTGGCTTGCCTCCATCACGCAGACCCAGTTTGATTGGATCAGGCTATTGAAAAAGAGGTAGAATGACTAAACACAAATTAGGAGTCGTATGATAGAATTTCTCCTGCTAACAGCGCAGCAGAGGGATGCGGGAAGATGCTTGCTCAATACGCAGGAAGGAATGTCTCTGAGAAATTAGTCAGCAGCAGCAAAAATGAATACACACAGTTTCCTCCATAAAAGCTGACAGCTTATTTACCCATCTGGGATGAATTTCTGTGCTTTTGTGCAGAGGAATGAGCAGCGAGGGTCTGATTGGAGCCTGCATTCCTGTGCGATATGTCTGATTTAGCTTTCTGTTGTCCGTCACCCTCACGCTCCACGGAGGAGCTTGAAGGTAGAAACAGCGCAGCGAAGCATCAACAAGCTTTTCAGAAAACTTAGAGGAACCGAGGGACAAAGAAAGGTTTTGGTGGGGTGAATGGCAGCACGTCTCATGGGGGTGGCTCTGCGCTGGCTGGCAGCCGTGGCGAGCTGCGAGGATGGGGCATCGGGTGAGGGATACGTGTGTCCCGGAGGCAGTTCAAACCAGGAGTACAAATGATAAACATCAATGCTCGTGCTTCTGAGTGCACAAAAGCCAAATGTTGATGCTGAGCCATAAAAATACCTGCTCCATTCCTTGGTGGAACCTGATCCCCTTGCCCAGAAGCACCAGTGCAAAGCCTGGTGAGAATAAACTAATCCACAGTGGAGGGGAGAGAAGAAGGGCTGAAGAAGTCTTGGGTTTTCGGTTGTTATAAGGGTTTCTCTTACAGAGAGATTTCACAGGGAATGGAAAAGGAAAACAGGATGAGTTATCTGAAAATAGACACAACGCTATTGGGAACACTCAGTCTCCAGACTAGTTTTTTAAATGCCCTAACCCACCCAGTTTTTATTTAAAACCAAATAAAACTGCTCTATAACCAGGTAAATGCACGACTTCTCATCTTTACAAACATGTTGATTCGCTTCTTAACCATCCTGAGGTCACAGAACAATTTATTCAGCGCTCCTTGTCACCCAGGTCTCCCAGCCCTGACTGCCAGGTGAGCCATCCAGGGGATGCTGCATTCCTGTTGGCTGCACTGCTGTAGCAAGTTATAATTTTCCACCCCCCATCCTATTTTCACGCTCTCAGCCCCAGGTAACCATTTAGGATCCATTTGCTGAATATTTCCAGAACAGGGGAATAGTATTTCTAACACGGGCAAGGCCAGTGGTTGGTACTTGGGCTGGAAAGATGGATAACTGGAAAAACCCAACGGCTGTTGGCAGATCCTCAGCTGGTCTAAGTTATCATACCTCTATCGACTTCAAAGATTATCGACTTCAATGAAGCGGAGACAATTTACAGCAATTGCAGATCTGCCTCTAATTATGCCGGCTCTGATGCTGTAATATCCTGAGCTTCCTCAGATCTGACTGACTTCCAACCAACACCATCAAACAGCCCTGCGCAGGGGCCAGATCCGGGCAGCTGGGCTGCCCTGTACCTGGGAGGAAGGCCAGGGTGAGGGGCAGGCTGTGGAAGGACATTTGGGATAACCCAGCCCCTCCTCAGCAGCCTGGTGCGGGTTTCCTCCCGCCACGTACCCCGCCCACACCGTCGCTGCATTCAGCTCGTTCCCAAGTGTTTGACTCTTCCCATGGGATTTTTCAAAAGCAGTATTAATATTTTTTTAAACATAACTCTTAATACAAACCACATTTTTTGCAAGCAAGCCACTACATATTTGCTGTGTTTTTTTTTTTCTTGAGCTAAATCCTGCGTGCCAGATCCCCTTCGGATGTAACTCATCGTAGCCCTCGCACAGCTAAAATGAACCGTCCCCGTTCACACCAGCTTCCGCAGAAATCTTACCCCTTGCCCTAGGAAGAAGGTTTTTGGGCAAAGTTTTTTGGGATGGGGAGCACACAGAGGGACTGAGCTGCTCGCCTGGCAGGGAGGGCTGGGAGCACTTGACAGGGGCTCTCTAGAGGTTTAAAAGATCTTGCTTATCCTTATCATCATGCTCCAAATCTGATAGTCTTATTTCTCAGCTAAAATAAGTTCAATTGACAGCAGATAAGACTGGCTCAGCAGTCTTGCGTTTTAGCTCCCGTTAATCTCTGATTAATTTTAATGATCTTTCAGCCCCTTTTATTCTACATTATTCAGGAATTTCTCATAATCTTTGCATCTGAGCGTGGCTCCACTGCCTTTAACCCGTGCCAGTGTTTTTTGTCTTCCCTTGGCGCTTCTCTACATTCCAACGGGGCTTTTGTTTTCACCTGCTCACTTCATGGTGCTCTCACCTTTGATTTTATTATTGCCGTTGCAATGATGTTAACAGTAGGAATTAATTATGGCCTTAGAAACCAAAGGCTGAGCAAACCTCACTTCTCCCTCCCCAAAGCACTGGCTGGCTGTTTTCATGGTTTCGGGGGCATATTCTAACCTAGCACACCCATGCTTGGGAGAGGGATCTTCCATGACCTTCCAACCCATTTTCAGTGGGAGCAAAGCCTGGAGAAATCATAGCCTCCTCGTTGTAGAATTGTAGAATCACAGGATGGT